>NC_048441.1:16749720-17049720 GCF_004353265.1 Vitis riparia | reverse complement strand
CACAATCAGACACAGCCCACTTGATAAATTCCTGCTTTTTTTATTTTAAAGAAAGGTTTTTTCTAAAGCAAACTAAACAACAAATTTGAACAAATCCGTATGGGGGGTATTAAATTGATGTAGCGAACAAATCTGTCATATGAAATGGACCCAGCCCAAAACTATGACCATGGAAACATGAAGACCCTGGATTTTCTCTTTTCGAGTTTCTTGGCTGCCAATCATGGTTCCAACTCCACCCAAAAGGTGCTGTTTGGGAAAAGGGAAAATTTGCCCTGTTGTTTCATGCATAGCCATGCAATAAGAGACCCACCCAAAATGTATTCCTTGCTCATTTCTTGAGAAAATTTTGGTTTGAAAAAAAAAGGAAAAAAAGGTAAGAAGAAGAAGGAGCGAGGTTGGAATTGGATTGATTTGGACAGCAATGTGGGATGGATTGATCAGAGGGGGGTGTGTGAATGAAGATGGAACTTTTTGTGAATAGAAGCACGTGTTTAATTTTCTTTATCTTTTATATTACAACCAAAATCCAATCAAAAATCTGATGTTGGTTGTTTGCTTTTGACAGCCGCAAATCTTGAAAAAGGGCGAAAATTGTAAAAGGCGGAGGCGGTTGACCACTGGAGGTGACTGTGGGGGCGGTGGTGGTGGTGGTGGTGGTGGTGGGAGCCAGAAAGAAGGAAAAAAAAAAAAAAGGGAAAAAGAAAAAAGGAATCTGAGGAGCAGTGGTCAGTGGTCAGGGTCACTGTACAATCCAGTGAACCCAATGTTGACCCGTGAAGGCACGTGCCTGTGACCGAGTCCATGCCGACAGTCTCCATCCATTGGTCAGTTCTTCTCAAAAAAAGATAAAAAAAAGGAAAAAAAATTCAACACTTTTCCCCATCTGCTTTGCTGGATTCTGGAGGCTCCCATCAAGACATTTTAGCGCTTCCACCGCCGCTGCCACTGCCTCCTTCCACTGTAACACCACCGCCACCTCGTGCCCTTGTTTCTACCCTTTCAAAATCTACCAATTTTGTTAAAAATAAAAAATAAAAAAATCCATGCCTTCTTCCATGTGAAAGAAATTTTATTGGTGGTCTGGTTTGGTCTTCCCATTTGTGTTCATGGGATGATCGAATTATTCTATTTGTCATGGTTGAAGTAACAGTGCTTACATTTATTAGTGTATTAGAATATTTGAAGGTCAGAGAGAGGAGGAAGATAATATGACATGTCGACATTGTACATTTGTGCCATTGTCAATGAAAATCCATATTTTTCATGTTTTTAAGGTGGGCAATTGGAGAGATTAGTCATAGTTTTCCATTGCTAAATGCTGGTGTTTCATCAAGTTGCCAAAGGGGTATGTTTTGGAAAAGCATATTTCCATGCAAACTTAAAAAAAATAAAAATAAAAATAAAGAAAATAAAGAAGAAATCTTTAAAAATAATTAAAATTTCATCCAAGGTTCAAAAATAGAATTTAATTGAGTCAAAATGAGTATTTATAAGATATGATTTTGATAACATAAAATATATTTTGAAATGTAAAAAGGTAATTTAATTTTATTTCACATTAAAAAAAATTAGAAAATACAAAATTTGATAACTTAATAAAAAGTCAGTATTATGTTTAAGGATGATAACGAGGTGTTTTTCTTGAGATTCATCTTGTCCCTAATGAAAAGTGTTTGAGATAAAAATAAACCGATTTAGGATGAGATGAGGCATAATTTTGTCTAATTTATATATAATTTTAAATAGAAAATTATTTTAATTGATTTTTTATTTTATTTTTCAACTTTTTAAATATAAATAAAATATTATTTTTTTTATAATATTTTTTATTTATAAATTATATTTATTTTTAATAAAATTTTAAAAATAAAAAAATTGAAAAATGTTAAAAATTTAAATGGAAGGCATATATGAAAATTTCCTATCATCACCCTATCTCATTTATTTATTATTATTTTTGACAAAAATGAAAATGGATATAAATAAATAAGACTAGGTTGGGATGAGGGTGATTGATTCCGAAATTTATGTTTTTTATTTCAAGGTTGTGATATATATATAAAATAGAAACTTTTATATAAAATAAAAAAAAAAGTTTTTATAAAAAACATTAAAAATTTATCTATATTTTTAAAAACTTTTTTCAAATTTTACAAATTTGTAGAAGTAATTTTTTTTTTTTTTTTTTACTTCCTTAAATTTTAAAAATATTTTGAAGTGTACTTATCTTTTATACCAAAATTCCTACATCTTATACATGATTTTTATTTTTGAAAAATAAAAAATATATCCCCACTAAAATATTTATTTATGTTCAATTTCTTTTCACATACAAATGAAGAAGAGAATTAATTTCCATGATGCATTAATTTTGTCACCATCATGATGAATATGATTCAATAATTGCCAGACCGACAGGGGTAGATGATGCTTATCCAACCATTTTTAGCTAAAAAATGAGTGGCTATTAATTCTTCCAATCAACTTTCTTAAATTGTTACAATGACATCACTTTTTTTCTTTCTTTTTTTTATTTAATGTACTACTTTTACATCATACCACAACTCTTTTTGACCAAAATTTGGAGTCTTGGACATTGAAAAATGGATTGGGTGTCAAGCAAATCGGCCTTCTCAAGTCTCTATCCATGGTGGAACACTAATTGGAATGGTGAAAACAGCTGTGAAACCCTAATCAAATCACTCCATTTTTAGCTATAATTTTGACCTCGATAATCAATTATAATGCCCTACTAAGCAAGTGACTCCATTTTTCTCAATAATTTTTACCTTTGAATGAGAATGATCTTGTTTTACCCTTAGCTTTACAACCAGCCAAAGCACTGACCAGACACCCACAATTGGCTAGAGTGAAGTATGATTAGATGCCAATGGTTGGATTCTAGCTTTGACAAGTGTTAGTGCTTTAATACAAAAGTGAGACAGCAACTGCCAATTCAAAACGTGACTGTGCATACAAAATATTATCAAGAATATGCTTGGAAATTTCAGGACAATGGAGAAAAAACAAAGGACATGCAACAAGGATTTGAAAGAAAAGATAAACCCTACCTTTTCTTCACTAAAATGACCCACCAACAGATTTCAAGATAGAAAGCATATCTCCATAAAGTAATGCATGGTAGATGATGCTATGGTATGGAAGGTCTAATTAAAGAAACTTTAAGTGGTTAAGATTTAAGCCTGCAACTGCATTAAGCTATGAATGAATGTTCTTAAAAGCTTATTCAATTAAGATTTGACCCATATCAAACAAATACTTTTTTCTTTTTCATTTTTTCACAAAAATGTTAATGGTTGTGTCCCAAAAATAAGGATATGTGTACTGTTTTTACTTTTTAACTAATCATGATGGTGCTGATGCTTTTGGATTAAAACAAAGTATCATGATTAGAAGCTAATGATTTCTTCCTCTATCTTTAATTTAAAAGCATGGAATGATGTTCCTTGTTTTTATCTTGAGGTGGGCCAAAAAGGTAAATTTTTGTTTGCTTCTGAATTGATTATTTAAGAGACATCAAAGGTAAAGAAAGTCCCAAGGAGCTAGGCATGACTTCCATTACTTTACTTTACACCTTTTACTTTGGTGGAATTCCATCCTTCCAAGAAGGGGGAGACTCCTGTAAATTGAACAAGTATTAAATTAGCAGTTGTAGCAAAAGTTATTAATGATATGTTAAAAAAAATAAAAATGGGGGCAGAATCATCAATAAAAAAAGACCCTAGATTGTGGGGTTTGTCAATCTTTTAAGATGTAGTATAGGTTTTGACTTCAAGATTTTTTTGGAGACAGCCACTTGCCTTCATCACCATTGCTTGTCATTCTTCTTTATGCGTTGGCTCTGAAGAAACTTATATTTTTAACAGAAAAGTGAAAAAAAAAGGCAAAAGAACACTAGTCTCCAATATCTATTGACTGATTTAAAGATGTGTGCCCCCCCGGTAAGATATATCAACTTGCTGATTTTCCCATTTAAGCCTGGTGGTAGGTGGAAGTGCCAGAACTGTAGATGGATAAAGTGGCTTACCATGCATACACTTTTGTTTTGTGCTTGCTGACTAGTGATTCATGTGGCCATGGCAATGGCAAAATTTGGAAAAAAAAAAAACCCAGTTGAGTAGACATGGGAAATATAGACTCTATAGCTCCATTTTCTAGGGAATCAAACAACACAAATCTTTCTATTATATATATAGTAGAGTCCAGGTAGTTTGCCGTTTCTTGGGCATGGAAGCATATTCCAAATTTAGGCTCAAGATCACCTTGGGTTTCATTTGATTCAAGGGGAAGCCTATACTTTCTCCATCACACTTTTTCCTCATCGGGCCAATGCATCCTTTATACACATCTGCTTGAGGTACACTACCTTTGGATAATTATGGCCATTGTTAGCTGTTTTGATTCTGATCATGACCTTCCAAGAAGGTGCCTTCGCTTACCTTATCTCAGCACTGAACCCTTTTCTTTTCTCAAAGAGTTGAACCAGTAAATCCACTGAAATTGACTGGTAATGCTGATTTTAATGAGACACGAGCCTTAAATTTGAAGCCCCTTCAACACCTTAAGGACTGGCCAGTGCTGAATGTGTCTTGAGGACCACTTCGAAATTATGACAATGAGAGGCTTCTTTCCATAGTTTGGTAGGAATACTTTCCATGGCCGATAAGTGACATATCAACTATTGAGGAATTAATTTAAAGAAGACTGTTGAGGAACACGTATTACCATGTCTTGTACACATTGTATTAATTGGATGGCCTCTAGGCTAGAAGTTGCTGATATTGATGTACCGATGTCAAGCGGCTGGTACACCTAACTCACAATATTGTTTGATCAAATTCTAAATTCATGCACAAGTTTAATTTGCCGGTACGGGGAAATTATTTTTAATCCTTGATTGTCTGAGATTAGTTGATTAATTAATCATATGTAAAGAACCCGATCATGGTTAATTATAAAGAAATTAATCAACCACCAGAGACAAGATATGAAGCTTCTAAATATTATGAAATGATTCAAACAGAATAAGAAAAAGGAGTATGAATATATTGCAATTAGGGTTTCAGTGGTGGGTGTGGTTTCATCATTGTTGGGGCATGGTCTAGAATGGCCACATAACCCAACTGATCAATCTATATTCTAATAAAAACCAGGACCCATTGTTTTAATCCTATTGTCTTCTGTAGAAACAAAGGAGGGCCCTCATATGATCCCTTGCACTCATTGCGTATAGAAGCTGCAGACATGTCCCAAGGGGAGTGGGAAGAAGGGTAAGCCTAAAAAAAAAAGGAAAAGAAAACACAAATATAACCTTTCAAAAAGGCAAGGTGCTAATGCCCTCTAGGGTTTTTGAAGTACCATCAAATCATACCAACCACCTGGAAAGGTTTTATATCAAAACCACAAACCATGGAATAAATACCATTTAAATCCTTCCAGACTATCTCATTTCCATGTGTCTTCATATGCTTTAGGACAAGTAGTGTAGCAGCTTGAATTAATATTAGTCGACATCTTTCTCCCTTCCTCAATAGTTCATATCATATGTGATATATCATATAACAAAAGAAAGTTATTGGAACAATATATATATATATATATATGAACTCCTTTTAATCTTGTTGACACATTTTAAAGTTGTGAGATCTCTTTGGGTTCAAAATAAACAATATCTATATGATTGAATGGGGGTAATTAGAAATTATATCAAAATCGATCTTTAACCCCATAAGGGGTGTTTATTCTTATATCGAATAGAGAAAAAAGTTATTATATACATATATAGTTCTTTTAATCTTGTAAACGCATTTTAAATCTATTAAGGTCCTTTTAGGTTAGGATTAGTATATCGTATCTCACAAGATAGTTAAGAAGTTAATATCAAAACTTATAATATCATTATCTATACTATTATTTATACGAATATTGCCATCTTAGGTTATAAATGAGTTAGAAAAATGACTTCTAACAATGAAAATATATATATATATATATATATATATAAATGAGCTAACCATGATGTATGAATGGAGAGAGGATATATTCCTTTGCTTGTTTGCCCTTGTTTGGAGTCGATTCCTTTTGAACTAATCAATTTTTAAAACTTCATAATTAAAATAATCGAACCCCATTAATTAAAATATTTTTTTCAGCCTGCCATTTTTATCATTATTTTTCTAACCCTTCACCATCATCAACTTGCAAATGCAACAAACCAGGCTTGGTCAATAGCAGCGCGTGCAGCAGCTGCAGGGAAGCATGTGCCATGGAATCCCATTCATTAAACAAAAAGTGTAGCCTAATGAGAATTTTATACTATAATCATATGTAAGTTAGCAGACATTAAAAAATGATTTGACTTGGAGTCTTGCCAATTAAAAGGCAAATCACTTTAATATATGTTGCTGAAACAGTATATTCTGTTGGCTAATCTGCAACTAGGACACTCAAAGGAGGATTATTATAATAATGATGCGATTAGCATCACTAATTATGTATATTATGACGCGAGTGATCGGGAAGTTGGGCATTATAATTCATTCTAACGACGAGAAGACCGAGCTTTTTCTTTTTTTAATTTAGTATTTTATGCACAGACTAACAGGTAAAGGACCCTAATGATTTATATATAGTTTAATTAGTACCTTAAGTATTGTATCGATCTTCGATGTATTGAAATCATATACCATATAAAACTATACGGAAAATTCAGGTAAGCGGACTATGCGAAATTCTTAATTTATGAGTCCTGATCAATCCCTTCGCTGAATAATATACATCGGAAGGTCAACTTTGTATTAAAATGCACCTGTAAGCGTAGGATGGAAAATCAAAATTAACCAAGTGTTCCATAAGAAAAGCAAGTTATTATTGGAATTGATGAGGCTAAATACCTCTTACTCAATCCTTCTGATTAACTGGCCCCATGAGTATATTAATCTAGAAGAGTAATGAAAGATAGATATAAACACCATTGATTAAATTAATGACAAGATTAAAGAAAAAAATTCAAGGTTGGCTTCTAGATCAGTACTCAAAAATTAATGCCCAATAAGAATAATCTTTGCAGTGATCGAGCTAAGATACCGAAACTTGTTCCTCGAAGTATAAGATGAATAATTTTTCTAACAAATATTGCTGCTAGATTTAAGGTTTCCCAATTTCCAACCATGTAAAATAATAGCTATGATGTTTGTTGCTGTCCTTTAGCTTTGCTGTATCATGTGTGTGACGAAGAACAAGAAGAAGATCAAGTAAATGATATTAAAAAAAAATGTATATATATATATATATAAATGAAGGAGGAAGGAGACAAGAGAGGTAGGGTAAGAAGTGGGGTTCAGTCTATTGCTTTGCTCACGTCTCACAGCTATGTGATGGGGCCATGAGGGTTTGAACTCCATTTTTGTTTCTGAAAAAGTTGATGGGTCGCTGTTCAATAATGCAGAGATGTTTCCAAGTGGGTTCATTTTTGGGTGTCCTTTTCTTTCTTTTCTTTTTTTCCTTCTTTTTTTTTTTTTTTAGGTTTGTGTTTGTTCTAGATGGAAAAAGTTTTTCTTTGTAATGAAGTCCATTCCTCAATAACTTTTGTGTTAAGGAAGTTAGCTAATCAATACTAGGAAAGGAAAATAATTCACTATATATAAACAAATAAAAAATATCTAAAAAAATCAAGGGTTCTTCCAAGAAAATGTAAGAATTACTGGACAAGAGATTAATGGGTTAAAGATAAAAACCCAAGTTATGTTTGGTCTCGGAAAATAAAAAAGAAAAAAAAATTAAAGAATTTTTTATTTTTTTTTACATTTTTCCTTGACCTTAAATTAAACATACCCTTAAAAAAGAGGCATTTGGCTAGGGTTTTATGAATCCAAAACCGATTTAAAATTATGATAATTGATCAGAGTAAATAGACTCACTTTCCATGCAGTGGGATGCATGGAAAACTGACCAGAATATGGGGTCACAGAGCCCTTTTTTGATCCTGGGTTCTGCAATTTCTCAACCTTTTTTTTTTATACACATTTCAAAAGATCTCTGACCAGTCCTTCTTCTTTACCCCTAAGCAAGATGACATAACATGGGACCCTTCCCACATTACCTCATATTTTTTTTCTTTGGGGGGTTGAATTTTTGTTCCCATCCCTCTCATATTTTATTCAAAACCAAACATGCCCACCTTCAATTGTATTTGATTTTTTCTTTCCTCTTTTGCTGAATTGATAAAAGACAATATAAAAAATTACAATATGGTAGGTAGTCTAGACACCTCTTTGGGCTCTCAATCACTATTTTATCAATATTCTTAAGTAAAAGAATATCACCATCAATGTGATTTAGACTTAATCTCATTGTGACATCTGTCTGATAGACTTCTCAAAACTTAATATCTGATTTTACTTTTCCTCCAAGAAAGTTTACCTTTTTCTTGAGAAAGTTTCTTAATTTTTGACCACATTGTTCTTGTGAAAAACGATTTGAATCCAAACAAAGTTGAGATGGGAAAAAAATGACATGGTACCTCAATTTTTCATGTGAAGTGAAATGTGGGTATGAACCCTTTAAATAAGGGAGCATGGCCTAAATGGAGACCCTACAAGGATTAATGGAATCCAAACAACCCCTCAAAACCCTAATGTTAATAGAGCCATGTTCACATTAAGAGAAATGGACTTTAGCTAAATTTTAACAGATACCCTTTTTATGCTTTAAAATGCAAATGCAAATGCAAATGCAATGTTGAGTCTCCTTCCATAGTTTATGATTAATTTCTTTGCTGAGTGGTAGTTGAAAGGCCACTTTCCAAGGAATGAGCCTTTCTAACCAACAGTGGAATATACACAAATACACAAAGATTTAATCACTTGAATTACCACAAAATAGGTAACTACCTCCCTCATAAAATTTCATGAAAAGTATAGGGTTCATAATTGTTTCCAATTTGAGCATTAAAATATGAGAAAATGACAAATAAAAAATAATTTTTGAACTCCATATTTGTGACATGAGTCATGAACCTATTGGTTGAAGATATCATTATTAATGCATAGGAATAAATTTGGTGGTCCATATATGAACCAACCAACTTGTATGATTGTATGAAATTTGTTGCATAGTGTAAATACTAAAAACAATGTGATTGTTCAAATATCTATAGCAATTATGCCCATAAACCACTTTGGCTTCTTTCGCCCTTTTTCATGCATTAGCCATGCTCGATTTCTTGTTTCCTACCTCTAAATTACAAACCCAATTCTTATATCGGGTTTTTTATTATTATTATTTTATTTGAAAATCAATTGATATCCAAAAAAACTGATATCACATCCTTCGAATATGTGATATGTTTGGAGACTTTTGTCCTTGAACTTAAAGCATAATATTCTTGTGTCTTAACATCAACCACACAAACCTAAACATTGTTGTAATAGAATCCTACCATCACATCTCAATTTAGCAAAACTTTAAAATTGTCTAAGAGAATTGGAAATTAACTTCTTAAATTCAAGCAAGGCTCCAAAAGAAACATATGTATATGAATATGATGCTAAAAAAAAAGGAACGACAATGTGAAAATAATGGCGAGTAGAGAGAGAGAGAGAGAGAGAGAGAGAAAAGGACAGATATTGGTTTGACCTCTTCCATTTTATGGAGGAGAGAGAGAGATGAAATCTAAAGATCAGAACTGAGAAGTACCTTTTTAGCTAGTCTTCATTATTCAGAAAGTAAAAATAACAAACAATGGCAAAATTTGAGAGAGAGAGAGAAGGAGAGAGGTTTATCAAATTTGTGGCTACAAGAACTGGGGTTTATCAGAGGTTTCATCCTCCTTCCTCTATTATCAAACTGTACAGTTGTGATCATTGAGAGGAGGAATATTTCGTAGACTTAAAGCAGGTATTGAGCCCTCCAAAATGAAAATTGTAAAGGGGGGCTGACATTAAAATGAAAACATAGATAAAGAAGAGTTAAAAACCCCACAAGGGGGAAAAAAGCACACACCATTATCTGGCACTAATATTCCCACAACAAAGCTTCGAAGCTGGTTGGAATCAGAGTATCTGTTATTGGCAAGTGTTCTGAAAAGTAGCCACAATCATCAGCTGTGTGCAACCACGGGGGAGGATAGAGCCACCCATCCACCGAGTCAACGAAAACGAAGTCGTTGCCTGACTCGGGCGTTTCGAAACTCGTTCCTAGACTTGGTAGCTCCACAATCTCGCTCAGTTCTTCTGGGGTCGACGCGTCTGAGGTCGATATCAGGGAGGACATGGAAGATGACGATGTTATGGCCATTGATGATGATGATGAAGATGGTGATGGTGATGGTAATGATGATGAAGATGATGATGATGGGTTGAGGTGCTCCATTGAAGCAGCTTTTGCAGCGGCGGCTTGGACGTCTCGTGGGGAGGAGGAGGCGGGGCGAGGCAAGGAGGAGGCGAGTTCTGGGAAGTTAAGAATGGCGGAGTTGCCTTTGATGCTCAAGGCGGCAACGTCGTGGGCACGAGCGGCCATTTCGGGGGTGGAGAAAGTGCCCAGCCATATCCGAGATTTTTTGCGAGGCTCGCGAATTTCAGACACCCATTTGCCCCAAGTCCGCATTCGGACCCCTCTGTACACTGGGTGCTTGCTGCTATCTCTTCCTCTTTTGGGTCTCTCCTGATCTGGGTCCGACGTTTTGGACCTTTTAGCTGGTGGGTTCTGTATTCCGGATGAGGATGGTGAAGATGAAGAGTTGCTGCAACACTCCGTTTCTGAGTATGCTTGCTCTGCCATTGCTAATGGCGATGTCCCCAGAAGCTTGATTTGCTTTGCTGTTAAACTCGCAGCAAACAGAAACAAAGTTTTGGTTTTTCCTCGATAAGTCCCTGTGCTTTGTCTCAGTATAGCACACTGTAGTCCGTAGAGTTGGTCGATATCTTGATTCCGCACACTACAGAGAGAGGGAGATAATAATAATAATGAGGATAATGAGAGCTACAGAGTAAGCTGCAGATGTAGCTAGCCTACAAGGCTCAGTATATATATAGAGAGAGAGATCAAAGAAGAAGACCGATGAGTGATGGTACACTCAGTAAATGTATACGTGTGCTTGCGAGAGAGAGAGAGAGAGAGAGGGGGGTCGCAGAAGGGGGGAGTGGGGGAGGAGAGAAGCAGATAGAAATCAAGGGAAACGTGCCCTTACAAAGGGACCCTCACAACCGACCTGGCCTTTTGGCCATCATTTATTAATGAATGAAGCAGCCCATAACACTCACACACGTATTGGCCACGATAGAAATCCCCAAGAGACGCACTCAGAACCCAAAGGGTCTCACCACGCCCCATACAAAATCTCCCCACGGTTCCTCTGCTCACTACCCAACATCACAGCCGTCTATGGGGTCTCTCTGTCCTCGGTGCTTTCATCTCATCTCCTCTCTCCTCACTTTCGTACCACTCCTCCTACACTCCTACCACCTCCCCACCCCCCTTAATTAAATTCTTTCTTTGTCCATTTTCACACCTGTCTATCCTGCACAGTGTTCATGCCATGTAAATCATGCTCCAAACCCAAACACTCCCTCACCAACCCCTTCCAGTTTCCTCCATGTGGGTGTGGCTGCCCCTTGCCTGCTTTCACTCACTATTCCCATTTCACAAACCTCTCCTTCTCTTCTTCTTCTATTAGTTAACTTTCCTCTCCTCATGGGTTTTATTATCCCTCTTCATGGGTATGAAGCATTGATCCCTGTTCCCCATTCCCATTATTATGCTCTTAAATTGATTCTTCCCTTTTATCTGCTAAAGGGCATGCTACATTTTCATTAATATGTTCAGTGACACTTTTTTTTTTTCTTTTTTAATTTTGTAAGAAATTAGGATATTAATTGATTAAGTCTGGTGAAAGATGAAAGCCTTTTGACCAAAAAATAGTATTAGTTAATTTTGCTTTTCTCTGGAAGTGCAAGACAGAGACATTCGGGGGTTATAGCGCGTCACCATGCTTCATAACTCGTACCACCAAGTCTTTATTGTTTGGTCCCAGCACCACAGCTCCCCCAAACTGGACTTCATCAATAACCCATTGTGAAGGATAATTTAATTTAATTTTAATTACACAAATACATTAACTACAGTCCATTTTTGTGGAAAACCCACATCCCTGATTTCAAGAAAAAAAAAGAAAAAAAAAAGAAGAAGAATTTACATTGAGTTTTTCTTACTAAGAGAAGAGGGAGTGGGGCGGGCGGGCGGGGGCAAGGACATAACATAAGAAGTCATGACTACCCTTTACTTGAATTTGCTTTCAGAGGCACCCTACCTCTAAATTAAGGACACACAACATCACTTCAAATGTCATCAAGGGGGCCCTTTGCATGGTTGTAAAACTGGATTATGATCTTCTTTTTCAAGACTAAATGGTCTGGAGGCTGGAGGCTGGAGCCATGGAATGGAAAGGTGAAGACAAATCCAATTTAGCACTGAAATTTCCCAAGAAATGGTGTAATCATAAAATCTGGGTTACAAGATGTTGTTCCATATTCACCTAAAGGGTGTTGAGAATAAGTTGAAATGTACCTGTACACTGAGCTGTTGAGAGCGATATCTTGGTCCATAATAATTAAATTCATTCCGGTCCATTTTGGAATATGTCCGTACTTGGGACCTAGAATAATACAACTACATTCCACGGCCACAGATTAGTAACCTATGGTTGACAAATGGCTACAATGGTGGGTCACATTGGGTCCTTAATCACTGGACTTTAGCATGAACTCAACCTGATTAATCAGACTCTTGGAACCAAGAAGTCTGCTTTTAATCATTGTGGGCTTTGGAGACATGGGGTGGATCCAATCCTACATTTCATCCTTGCTTTCTTCCCTGTTTAATAGTAAGGAAACTTCCGATTTTTTCCTTCTGTATTCTTGGTCCTTTTGCAGATATTTATTCTATGATATGCATATGACAAGAAGATCAATAGTCTTGTGTGGTTTTTTGTGAATGATGAGAATATTTTTGGTTGATTAATCCCACAGTACTAAAAGGAAGAAAACCCATTTATATATGTATTGATATGAACTACTCTGCAGAAACTGGGCTTTTGAGGCTTTTGTTTCATGTTGAGTTTTGAGTATTTTTCCCCTTTTTGCTGTTTTACAAAACCAAACCACTCTGTCAAACTTCCAAAACTAAGAAAAGGGCCAAATTCAAGCAAAAAAGGGTCTAGTTAATGTCATCTGAATCCAATCCACTTCAATTTGGTCCCCATTTGTTTTCTTTTTCACTAAGCCAGAAGCACTAGTGGGTCAAAGCAAGTATTGGGTGAGTACTATTCCAATGAATTCTGGGGATGCTGAATGGATACACAGAAGCCCAAAGCAAAACCCATGTTTTAAGACCAGATTTAACTACCATAAGAGTTGAAGATGAACCCTCATCTCCATCTCCCCCATCTCAAATTCTTCACATTCTTTTGGGATAAGAAAGAAGATAAACCCTCTGTTAAATTCAGAAGTGTCACCTTCACATTCAATAGCGATATTTACAGTTTGTTTTGGTAAGTACTGTTAAATTAAATTAGAGGGCAGTACTGCTTCACTACACACCGCACCCCCTCTTCACAGAACCTAACATATTTGTTGCACTGCAGGGCTGCTTTTGGTTGCTCTTCTCTCTACACATTTTCCCTCTTCTGGCCTTCCAATTGTACTGTAAAAACTAGACTTCTTCAAAGATGGGCTACTAATTACTAGAGCTAGCTGTAAAATCATCCATTTTGAAAGGGAAGTGTAACTCCCATACTTATATTTCTTCCATCAGTATTCTCAGGCTCAATAGTTACAGAATCACAAGATGGCATCAGATATATACTTGGTATCTACTGGTTTGGCCTTGGAAGCAGTTTCAAAAAAAAAAAAAAAGACTTATCATTTTGGTTGAAAAAGAGTTAGTCAGGATTTAGATTGGATGATTGGACATTAGGGCATGGGATATTCTTTGAGCATTTTGTTATTTTCTTGAGAATGTAATGAACAAATGTACAATGGTTCTTCTCCTTTATCCAGATTCAGTAGATGTACCACCACCCATACTCAAAAGCTGTCAAGCCCTCACAAAAGGTATTAATAGTGGCACTGTTCTACTGTGGGTTTATCTTCAAAGTTTTTCAGAAAAGGACGTATTGCTGCCTAGGTTCTTGATACCATAAGATAAAGAAGAAAATCATGGCTCTGGTTTTCAGCATTTAATTCACCAGCTATCTTCTTCATTCACTCATTGGCTTGGCTTGCATTATTATTATTATAATTGTAGCAGTTTTTGGAATATTCAAGACCATGTAATGCCAGTCCACAGTCCACACCCACATCATAGGTTACCAGACTACAGAGTTGTTTCTTTTATTCCAAATAGCTTAGTGCTTGTTTGGATCTTGAATTTTTTTTTTCTTCCTATTTTATTATGATGGAGAATAGGAAGTAAAAGAATCCATAGTGGGAACAAAGAGACAACTCACATATGTTTCATCTCAAAAAGGTTTAAAAAATGGAAAGGCTTTTTCTTATTCACTTATGCCTCACTTTCTTGATTTCCTTCAATTTGTTAGGTTTCTTTCAATTTCTTATTATCAATGTTTGATTGTATTTTGTCTAAATAATAGAGGCAAGTAGTAAATGATAATAATAAAAAAATTAAAGATTCATTGGACAATTTTTATCAAAATAATGTTGTAACTAATGCATTGCATGAATTAGATATAAAAATATTGAAGTCAAAATCGAATCATGTTTTTTCTTTGTATGCTCCGTTTTTTCAATTTTTGAGAACCAAACATAGCTTAAGAGAATTTACTAATTTAGTATGTGTTATAATGAAGTCGTATTCATCGTAATTCACTCATGAGATAGAAACCCGGATTTTTGGATTGGGTATCATGCTCAACCCTAACCCTAATTTAATATAGCCTATACCTTGAAAGGCTTGAAGAGGGTGAATCTTATTTGCCATTTTTCCTAGAACAAGGCTAAGTTCATCTTTAGGCCATTATTTATTGAATGATATTGTAGGGCAGTTGGCTATTTTTGTGATAGAGCATTGAAATGGAAGCGGCTTAGTTAATGGGCTGGGGACAGTTTGGGCCTACTAGAATTTATTGTGCTGACGGGGGGAACAAGGCATCGGATGGGCTTTAACACACATGAATGAGCATATGGGCCCATTCATTTTTCTATGATCATGTGAAAAACACAACCACTCTAGTATGTCCAATGAATTGATGATTTGGAAACATCTTTTCACACTCCCCATTCATTATTCTTGTGATTTGGGGGGCCTATAAAACTAAACCAAATGGAGAAACTTGATGATCTGAGCATTTTATGAGGCTTGAACATGATGGGGCCCTCATTGATGGCTTCAGCATCTGGCCCATGAACATAACCAAAACTTCACCCTATTCTGGTTTTTAATCAAAAGAGGCTTTAGTGTTTTCCTAGTATTTTTCACCAGAAGTATCCCTTCTGTAATAATGCACTTCAAAGTTGGGCCTTCTTCAAGGCCCATCAAGGACCTACAGAGAGAAGCACAATGCAGAATAGTAATCACAATTTATGATTGGAAGTTTCCCTAGCAGTTTGCACAACAATGGCTAGACAATAATGGGTAGATGAGTTTTAAGTCATTGTGTTTGGTTGAAAAAGGTACTTTAAAAAACGATTTTCTCACATTTGGTTTATATAATTAAAATTAATAAAAAGTTTATATATTTTAGGATTATTTAATTTTTATATATATAAAAAGGTTAAATACGCGAAAAAAATTTGAAATAGTATATAAAATAATTTGACTTTAAATTTATTTTTTGTTCTCCTTCACTATTTTCTTTCCATCACATTTTCCTTCAATCTTTTTAAGAACCAAACATAACCTTAGGATTTTAACAAGTTGTATATATATATAAAAAAAAAACAAACAAACAAAAACCCGACCTAGTTTTGCATATGCTTTGAGTTTGGTTCAATCCTCCTTAGTTCACTAGCTTCTTTTGGGAAGTAAGTTCAATTCTGAATTGGACGTTATTGAAAATACAAGATCAAAAGAGGCTTTACCAATGCTAGCCATAGAAAGTGTAATAAAATATTATCGTTCTTGGCGAAACTTTGAAGTAAGGACAATAAAGGGAGCATTAGAAGCAAGCTTTTTGAAGTTGGCAGGTGCAGGTGTGTCCAAAAAGATATACGGACTTAGGTGACGTTTATTTTTTGACTAAATAAAAAAAAACAAAATATTTAACTTTTTATATTCAGTTAAAAATATTTTGTTGATATTAATTAACATAATTAAAGTAAATTTATTATCAATAAGTTTAGTTTAATTATGTTGATGGATGTCAATAAGTTACTTTTAATTGAATAAAAAAAACAAAGTATTTTGATTTTTTCTATTCAACCAAAAAGTCTTTTTGAAGTACTACTTCCTCATTCTCTCCTTTGTTCTTTCTTTGTCTTCCCCAGCTCCACAAGCAGAGTCAAAAGAGCCTCGCTCATTTCACAAGCATCAGGCTCACTAAGATCCTTCTTCCCTGAAAAGTAAACCATCCAGGCATGGTCGAGCTTCAGGTCTGGTTTGACAACAACTGAGCCTGGAACTTCAGCATCACGACATGTCACTAACCCATCACTCTTCTCCCCATACCTAAGTTGAAGGTGGAGTGCACAAAGAGACAGCACAGCGGATATAGGAATTACTACAGGCACCTTGCATCCTTCTTGAACATCAGACTCTTTGCTACCAAATCTGGGAAGGGGGAGCAAGGGAAGTTCTGCATGAGCTACGTGGGACATTGTGGCAAGGACGCTTGGAGCCACACTTGCTTCAGAGTGGAAGGAGATAAGAGGGATGCATTCAGGGAGCTTGTGATTCATTATGAACTCCCTCCTCTTCTCGTATGTGAGGTCCTCCAATGCCTGAATGTCACCCTACAGTAAACCACTAAAATATTCACAAGGAGCCACTAAAAAGAGAAAAGAAAGAAAAATCAAGCATTTTTTTTACATAGAGATAACACTAACATTTTTCAGATCAAAGTAAATTTTCTAGACTACACGGAAGAATGGTTGCCAAATATCAGAATCGGAAAAAACATGGGAAATAGAAGTGTGAAATGTGACCCAAAACATATTTGAAGACATGACATTAGGAAACAAAAAGAAAGCTTTGGGAGGAACCTTGTGGCGACAAATAGTCATAATATATCCCTCCCTAGCTGGAATGAAGGTGATAAAAATTTTAAGCCGTTGGTTTCAAAATCCGAGTCAAGAAGGTTGGCTTTTTTTTATTAACCAACAAATGTGTCATCCCAATATGGATAGAAGGTGTTATAATCCCAAGACAACAGACATGTAAGCACAACCCTGACCCTTCTTTTCCTCTAAGATCCGTGTTAATGAAATTGAGATGAATAATTTCAACTTAATCAGTAGCCCATGAGAATCTGAGCTATTTCTGTAAGCAGCACAACTTACTGTTCTTGATTAGCTCTTCTTAAATTTTCAGATAAAATTATTTATCAGTTCTGGAGTCAACACAGTAAGGATATATTAATTGGCATTTGATATTGAGCAATTTCCCCGAGTCTAGATGAGCTGTAAGTTAACCTACATAGAAGTTTGAGTTTTCCAGGCCTTAAATACATGTGTTCTCCCACAAAACCAAGTCAACCAATCTTGGGCAAAGAAAAAAGTTACCTTAATTAACTTGCATATCAAAAACTCCATGATCCTCCGGGTTTCCCTGTCAGCAATCTGGCCTTCACGAAGAATATCAGAAGCTAAGGGGGTTCCACCATATGGGCTCTGCACCAAAGCTAATCCAGCAACTTTGTCCTTTAAGTCAGACCAGTACATAGATAATGCAGCTGCTGCATCAACCCCACCCTTGCTGTGCCCAAGCAAGATCACACACTTTCCAGATCCCCAGTAAAGTTCTTCAATGTATTGCTTCAGTTCCCATGCATTATGCTCTACAGATGCCTTCATAAAGTTATGGCATTAACTATTGTAAAGCAAGAGAATTGCAAAAAATAAAAATAAAAGCAGATCGCAAGAGCAAATCTGCCATTGTTGGGTATGAGGAAGTATATCATTCCATGGTGAATCTTACTCGAATAAACTTATGGAGAAATTTTTGTTTACCTCACTGTGAATTTTGGCAATATGGCAAGCTAGACCCATCTTTGAAAAGAACTTCTTAGTGTTCACAAAATACAATGGACCATGATTGCTAAAAAGGCCTGACAAATGAGAATTTAAAATACAAGCAGTTACATTCCAAATGCAAACGTTGGCATACAAACCAAAAAACAAGTTCAGAATTCCAGAATAAAAGTATCTTTTTTATACCTGGAATTAGTAGATAGACATATGAGTTTGGGAGCGTGTGCTTTCCGTTCCTAAAGAGCAAAACAATACAAAGTGCAGGTGATTAAACTTATAAACAAATGGCCAACAAGGTAAGAACAGAGGATAATTTCAATGGTGAAAAACAGAACTAGTGACCATTCAAGCATACACATTTAAGTAAGCAAGTTATCAATGAAATAGAAGGAATTTGATATGACATCATAATGAATTTTCATAATAATAACTAAGATCCAATCCAATCCAACTGTTCTATTTTAGTCAAAACATCTAGGAAGATCCAATCCAATCCAACTGTTCTGTTTTAATCAAGACATCTAGGAAAGGGCAGCACAGACATAGCCACCATGCAAGAGATTTAAAGTCTGTTTGGGAGTAATTATAGTAAAAGCACTTTTGGTCCATAACACTTTTTTGAGTAGAGCTTCCACTGGAAAAGCTTTTACAAAGAATTGCATAGGGCTTGGATATAAGAGTGCGTTTGGCAGAGATTTTCATAAGTATTTCTAGCATTTTTAATACTTGAAAAATAAAAAATTTCAAGTGTTAGAAATACCAAAAACACTTTCCAGAATCACTGCCAAACGCACTCTAAATTTTCAAAAATAAGTGTTTTTCATAGTGCTTTTGGCAATGTGTTATATGATAAAAAAGTGATTTTTGGAAGAAGGATCTGCCAAGTAATTGTGTCTTTAGCAATGTGTTATACGATTAAAAAGTGATTCTTGGAAGAAGCATCTACCAAATGATTGTCTAGGAATCACTTCAAGTGATTCTCCAGATTTTTAAAAGTGATTTTCAAATGTTTGCCAAACACCTAATTTCTATAAGGAAGTGCTTGCAAGCATCAGAAAGCGTTTCTAGCCCTCTCAAAATCAATCCCAAAAGGGCTCGTAATTGTTTCAATCATTAAACCATAACCAGTCTAACTGACAAATTATCCAATATACATACTCATCTGTAGGATTCAATCTGTGACTAAGTACAACAAAGTCAGAGTAGAAGCTGGTAGAGTGTCGTCTTCTGTTTTTTTCTACCTCAAACCTGTGGTACTCTTCAACTTCACTGACATACCAGTGTCAACACAATATGACAAGAGTGTGGGTGTGGGGATCCTTTTCACGTAATATTGCCTCAGATAGACATCCTAGGTTTCTCTTAACATGAATTTTTTTGCAGGACCATGTTAGACATGCCATCCAATAAAATCATAGACAAGCTTCTCACAATCTTATACAAGGAACCAAAAAAGAAGAAGAAGAAGAAGAAGAAAGAAAGAAAGAAAAAGGAAAAGACAGAATTATTACCTTATGATATCTCAGTAAGATCCAGCCTAAACTTATCTCAGAGTTATACACTCCCAGAAAAAAATCAAAGAATGACCCAATCTAGGTTCTACTTAAGAGAAGGCTTTATGAACTTGATATGTAGCAAGGGAATCCTAAAGATAAAACACTATCATCACCATAACTAACAAAATAAAATTCCACAGTTGAATTTAACATGGGAAAATGGATACCAAATTAAATTGGCACCTTATCTCTCAGAGTAGTTCCAGGAATCTTGCTGTACCATCCTCCACAGGAGCTACCCCAGGAGCGCACTGCAACCATCCAATATCATCAGAAGAACCATGCAGAGTTGTCTGTACTCGAGATATAATGCTGAAGATGCCAAAATGAGAAACAATTGTTATATGAGAACCAAACCACGCAATAATGATTTCACAAATACAATTTATAACACTGATTGAGAAGGAAAGATATCAACTCCAATAATAACCAGAGAGACACCATTTTACAGTTTGGCCCAACCTTTTGCAAAGTTAAAACCTAGTCTTTTTACCTACGAACTTGAATTTGCATGCATCTCACAAAACAGAAAGAATATCTCAAAGAGGTCCATGCCAACCTCCAGGCAAGTCTCATACCAAAGAATGGGAGCAGCAACCTACACCCAGATGAAGAAACTACAAGATAAATAAGAATAAAGATAATTTGTGGAACAGGATGAAAAAAAAAATTCCAACACAAATCATGGCCAGTTAAGTGATCAAATAGCTGCAATGCTCAGTTATGATACACACCTCATAAAAACCTGAATAATTGAGATTAAGGCACTGGTAGTTGATAATTTAACAAGATAAAATGAAATAAGGAAGCTAAATAGATTAGTCAAAAACATCAATCATTTATTTAATTTAAGAATAAAATTCTAGGCCCACAGTAAGGATTTTGAACTAATAACAAGAGCAAAGCTTGAATTCAATTTATACATGCATGGCTGAATCTTTAAAATACAGTATTGTTAGAGAGAATGATATATATTGTGGATTCAAATCCTACAAGCGTAAGTTTTTAGGAAAATTGATTGTCCAACAAGTATCATAGAGGAGCTTAACAGGGAGCGGATTAATACCCTTGAAAAAGTAAGGAGGTGCTCTGATAACTGTAATTGCTTCCTGCAATTTGGGATCTTATATTTACATGAGATTCTTCCTTCAGGTCAAAGGCTCTTCTTTCACAGACTTCATTGCAGCTAAAACGACTTGAGTGTTGTCCACAAGAAATCACCACTGGATCCTCAGAGTATCTATTGACATCTCTTGTTACAAGATTTTCTGCAACAAGAACATCGTTCCTAATTGCAGCCATTATTTTCTAAAAATAACGATAAGAAATGAACTTCAGTGTATGAATACAAAGTCCAGGTGAAATAGATATAACATCCTTTGTACTATGGACATTCAAAAACAAAATTATAGGCAGTGATGTCAAGAATCCATATCACAAAAGACATGCACAAAGATAAACAATGTAAAGAACTTACCAATGAACCTAATAAATCGATGTCTTATATATGAAGTCAAGGTCAAAAAATGGGCAAAAATGTCATTCATTGACAAATAAAATCCAGGATGTTCAGCTTGAAGACCTGTGATCCTCATGGCAGGACAGGAAGCCTGATAAGAGGGTCTATATTAGACATGGAAAACCAAGCTTTCAAATAAGAATGAAATGAAACCACAATATCATTGTCAAAAATGCTAGTAGCAAAATCCATCTCACACCATTCTTTCTAACAGTGATAATAATCTGTGATAAACTCTCATGCACTATCAACCACTGATACACACCCCTCATACGGTTCATCTCTCTAAATAAATAATGAAAAATTAATCTTACCACATCCTTTCTTTGATATCTGCGTCTTTCAAAGAGGTAAGAATTGCTCGATATATGCCCCACCTGATACGACATGAAAAAAAGAGAGAGACATTAACTAAAGATGCTACAGGATGAGAACATAAAAAATTACCTTAACAGATGCTACACTCACTGTTGAAGGGATCTCAAATATTTCCCCATTGATACATGAATTGTCCATTGCTTCTTCAAGTCCTGGAAGAATGCAACAATGATATTGTTACTGCACAAAGGACAAGAATGCAATTTCAATCTGCACCAGACCATACAAAAGGGAACTTTTTTATAAAGAAACACACAAGAACAGCATTGCAACATATAAAAAAGAAAAAAGATTTGAAGCAAGAATGTCCTAAATATAAGGAAATATCTATAATAAAGAAACGAAAAGAAAACCAACAAAGCAGGGCCCATCCTCCTCTAATGAACAGTATGGCATCAACTTAACCCCAATTTTTTATTTACTTCTTATTTTTTATTGGAGGGAAGCCTGAAGCAAGGTAAAATCATTCAACCTCTGGAAAAAAGAAGAGATGTAACAAAAATAGTAAGAATTTCAAAAATAAAAAATCGATTCATAACCTCTAACACAACTTATCTATACAACTCTACAGCCTTATTTGGATTGATTTTTGAGAAGTCAAAAGTTTTTTCTTAAGTTCAACAAGAGCTTCTATATACCATTTGTTAATTTAGTTCAGAGAGCTTATGACTTAAAAAAAAAGCTTAACATGGAAGCCAGGAAAATTATGCTTCTTGTAGAACCTTTATTTTAACTTATGGTTCTTTCATGTTGAATAAAACTTTTATAATACCAATATTACCCTTTAAAAATTATGACTTTTGCTTCAGCTTCAACTTTTCACTAAAGCAAAAAGTAGGTATTTATCTCAAACGAGACTTACATGAGTCAGCAGTGATCAAATGTCATAGAGGAAAGAAATCACAATAGGCTTGAAATAGTAATGTTTCTTCAAATTGGCAGTTCAATTTAAATTTTGGAATGACATAAAAACATTAGCATTCCCAAAGAATAGGAGAACTGGCAAGCAGTAATGGGACTGAAATATTTGATCCTTGAGAAGACTGAAGAAAAGATAAGGAAGTAGCTAAAAGCCACTTCTCAAAGAAAATAGATAATAAGTTACTATTTTGGTAACTGTTTTTTAGAACAACTTTTTGTTATCCAAAACAAAAAACACAGAAAATACGATTTGACAACCAAAAACTATTTTCTGTTTTCTATTTTTAAGAACAGAAAATACGGTGTTTTTAGAAAACATCTTTTAATTGTTTTCACTTATTTTTTTAGAGTTGTTTTGAAGAGCTGTTTTTAAAAATAATTATATAAACATGTAGAATAATTAAAAAAAACATTAGATATAATTTTTTTTTTAAATATTAAAAATAGGTTAAAAATATTTTAGGCTTCCAAGAGAATAACTTTTTAGAATTGTTTTCAAATCAGTTACCAAGACATAAAACCAACTTTGGCATAAGTATGAACTTCCATAAAAGTAGGAACTATAATACCAACTAGACATAATATAAGTAGAGCCACTTGCATCCCCACATTCAACCAGAAAGACTAGTTTATGAGATAAAGAGACTAAATCAAAATTAGAAAGTAACAGTAGCACCCAGCTGAGAATATCAAATACATCTGCAGAAAAGCACTCACTGAATCACTAGGCTTTCGAAACACATAACCAATGTATCAATTGTGAACACAAATCCAAATCACAGAGAGTGACTTACACTAATAAGATACACTAGAAGCCCAACAATCGAGGAGAGACCCAGATTTACAAAATCCAGGAACAGATCATTCTTCGGAAGCAGAAGAAACCCATATTTAAAGAAGGAAAAAAAGGGGAAGTCTACATGTGCCCCATTCCCAGTCTCTGCAAAAATAAATAAATTAATGAATCGGTTAACAATAAATTAAGAAGTGAGACAACAATATAGAATATTTGAAATACCGTATGGGAAAAGAGACGTTGTGGGAATGGGGCAATGACTCCGATTGACTCTGATCCAGATGAAGCAAGCTATCTTTATCCAATTGCTCTTATTCGTTTTGGAATGGCCCACCTGAGGTCATTTCAACGCCACCCCAATATATAAATCCGAAATCAAACTAATGGGTTTTATGAAATTTGGGATATTTTCAAAAAGCCCTCAAAATAACAAAACATTGGGTAAATCAAAGTCCCATGAACGGATGAACCTCCGATTTCACCGACACCATAGCTGTGAACACCAGATTCTGAGGCCTAATGAGAAAGCACCCACAGGCAAATACACCAAATTAACAAATGGGTTTCATGCAATCTAGGGAATTAAAAAAGATCCCTTAAGAAATTGGATAAAAGCAGTCCCAGACGTCTTGAATTTAGTGACACTTTACCATATTCTGAGCCCTAAAAATAGTGACATTGTTGAGTAAAATTGAGGCAATCGGGGCTTTAGGAGGACACGCGTCGGCTCCCCGGGGCGCGTTCAAAGAGTAAGCCAAAGGTGGAAGACTGGAGCGGATACCCACTTTTTCGGTCAAAGCCACCGACTTCCATGGGTGAGCTTAATTCTTTAAAATTGTATGCGGACAAGTGGAAAAAAAGAAATATCTCTATGAAAATGCAGACTCCCAAATTTGAAAGCATGTTCTTCTGTTGCCGAGATGGGAGGTTGGGTTGAGATAGACCATGTCAAGTCGGTATCCCAACCAGCTCAAGGGTTCAATACCCCTGTTTGGCTCGCGGGAAACCCACTTTGTGGTTTTTTTTTTCCAGCAGTAATTAGATTTTCCTATGCCAATGTAGGGAGCTCTGGTCTTGAACATGTGTTTGTATAAAAACTCAGGCCATGTATTTGATATGCCAAATTCATAAAACAGCTGTTAATAACTACCCAATTTGCCAGAACACCTGTACAATCTTCATATAGATTTAGCCTGTTCCATGGAAGCACACTGGAGCATGAAAGACTTTCAGGATGATGTTTTGTGATGGTTCAGCAAGGCTCAAATCAAGCCCTGAAAGACAAGCCTGAAATGGAATATTTAAGGTGAATACAATGTATAAACATGAGGTTTTTTTAAATCAAAATAGGGTTCTTGATCAAACACTAGATGGAGATGTTGAGGAATCTCTAGATTTTCTATTTATAGAAGTCTACAATCTTAAATCTTTTCTTACAAGAGGAAATGGTACAACAACATATATACAAAAGGGAAGGAGAAAATTGCCTTTACATAATGTTAATTCTCACATCCAGACAGAGCCTCTTTGTGCACCATGAAAAGAGGACAATAAAGAGAGGCAAATGGTTTATTCAGCAGTCTTTTTGTTTTTCCTCTGCAGGCTTGCAGTTGTGTCTCTACTCCTCATGTTTAACTTCATCTCATATGCCCATCAAAAGATCTCTTAAAATCATCTAGGTTTTACCTGGAAAACTCTGTTGTACCAAATTGAATGGAGGGTCATGTGGAAAAGATCATACTTCAAGGGCTTGGCATGCCACAGAAAATGCTTCTGAACCTTCCTTACCCCAAGCTGCATTTGAAGATACTTCTCAATTGGTATCGAGAGGAGAACATCTTTCAAGTTGGGAATATCTTTCTCTGCCAGTATTATTGAGAATGCTCCCCAATCCAAGACATCGAAAAATGGTGGCACGAAATTGTCAGATATGATCACAGGCACACACTCGTAAAAGATGGCTTCAACCACCCGTGGGCTGTTGACCTCGTAACCCTTGGGACAGATGCAAAACTTGCTGCTCTTCATGTGCTGGATGTAATTCATTTTGCTTGCAACACCAGGAGGCATTGGGCCATAGATCTTCATATCAGGGTCTTTGTCCTTCCAGTACTTCAGCAAGATTGGTCGTAAATATCCATGCATGTTTCCAGCATAAAAGGCAAGAATGTGCCTCTCAGAAGGAGGTTTTCCTCCGAGATCTCGAAGAGGATTTCTTGCAGAACGGACATATGTTTCTGGAAGAGACACATCCCTGCCTATTTTGAAGCCTGCAGTTACATCAGCATTGCAGAGGGCTTTGATGCATTGTTCCATATGATGTCTTGTTTCGTATGGAGCCTACAAGAGTCCAACGCATCATATCAGATTAAGTCCAAACTAAGTGAGACTAGCATACTTTTGACAAAGACCATGCCCACACAACATCACTAAAAATCAGGTTTTTCTTTTTCAACCAGAAAAAGCAACTGGATTGTGTAATTTCCATTCATTTTTACTTAAATGATTAAAACATACTTGATAACGTGATATGGTTCTGATATGGCATAATACGACAGGACTTTTTTGTCAGTATCAAGGCATGAAACCTAAACCCACTCTAAAACATGATTTGAATGTCTTTAACATAATAAAATACTCAAAAACCAGTCAAGCTAAAGTGACCAAAAAGAAAGATGTGCAGAAAGCATACCCAATCATGGCAAGCAACAAGAAAGTGATCTGATCCACCAGTTCTATTCCAGAAACGATATTTTGCAGCAATTTTTTCTGAATACTGCTTCAAATATTGGCGTAGATTGGTCCGGTTGTGAGAGTTCCGTACATACAGTTTGTACTCTAGCATCCGTGAACTAAAGGGCATATAAAACAGCTGAGCCTGTCGAGGGTCCTTCACAACAAAACGCTTGTTTCTCTCCATCAGTTTCATAAACCATCCCTCAGAGGCATATAGTCCCTTGAGTATTGGTTGGTGAAAGATGGGTTTTTCTCCATCCTTGTAGACATAAACTTTCAGGATGCGCTCCATGAGTTCATAGCTTCTGCAAATGCAACCAAATGGAAGTTGACATTGAAACCCTTTGTCAACAGAAAAGTGTTGTTTAGCTGTATTTTTTTTTTTTTTTTTTTTTTTGTGATAAGTAGTTGTTTAGCTGTATTTTCATACAGCTAGAAGGCAGATCTATGAAAATGTTGAAAGAAACAGGACTTAAGTTCTTAGATGGCATGATCTTCTCCATCCAACTATTTGGTGTTCCATTCTTCAAGTGAAGATTAAGAACAGAATAATTTCTAAATCAATTTCCACCATTGGTTGTGTTAATCATGGGAGGACCTTCTTCGAGTTTAATCAGCTCCAAGATCATTTGAATGCATCCAGCTTATTTTTTAATTGTGGCCAGAGAATAAGGCATGTCAATTGGTGATTGTGAGTCTCAAGGATACAACTCCTCGATACCATAATATTTTATATCATAAAGTTATCAGCAACTACAAACAATATGAGTCCCCCAATCCCTAAATTCCAACATCTTAACATTTAGGGATCTAGCAAGTCAAACATCTATATCATACCTAATATGCAAATTTTTTTCAAGCCCAGAAGTTAGTTACCAAGTGTTGACAGATAGGAGAACCTAGTTGATTACTTATTGGTTTCTAGAAGCATCTTCTGAATGTGTCAACACATGGATGTTGACTATGAAATACATTTACGTATCTCTAATACAATAAAGCAAGCATAACACAGACATCAAAGGAGTAAGCCTCCATAACAAACAAACTCATTAGAAATAAGCGGAAGAAATGCTCTTTCTTTTTTCTTTTATGGGTAAAAGAAATGCTCTTTCTATTGGACAGATTAGAGTCGAATAGGCGAAGCTTCCTCAAGAAAGTTTCACCAAGAACAGAAAAATCGATACATGCATTATTCCACTCTTTTCAAGCAGAATTAACTAGTACTATTATCAATGAGAATGATCGAGCATGATTTTATGAGCTTTAAAGTGAGTAACTCGTATATTTCTTCTACTGTTTCACTTCCTTCCTATTTTCATTCTTCCCTACTTTCAAATTATAAGTAGCAGCCTGGAATGATATTGATTTCACATCATAATTGGAAATCAAGCAAGTATTAAAACTCAAAGCAAGCCAGTCAAATAAAAACTTTCTGAGTTCCAGAATCCCATGAATGAAATGGCAAAATAAAAGTATACTTTCACAACAATGTAGATTTATGCATATGATTTTATCAGGATTACCTTTTAAACATGGAAACATTTCGAAAGAGAGGAGCATGAAGTTCTGGATCATTCTTTACTCTAGGAGCATTCTGAATCTGTAACTTTGCAGCCAGCATTTCCTGGTCACGTGGGGAGGCCCAACGAGGTCTCTGAATTCCAATGATAAAGTTAAAATTCCCAATAAAACTACAGCATTGAAGGTAAAATTTAATTATAAAAATGAAAAACTTATACCATTGCACGTGAGGAAGCACGGTGCCGAACTAATCTTCTGTTCATATCATATATTGATGTTACTGATTTTGGAGGCATCTCACTCCGCATCTTTTTCCTCCCAGGATTACTTGTCATTGCAGAATTATTGTTTAAATCAGCAAGATCACTCTGCAGCACCAGAAGATTTTCGTCCTTAGAAAGGATTTCTTTTTCTGGCTTTCCAACAGAAGATATGTCAGTGGCGGTCAAATGGTTTGAGGCGTTTCCATTTGATGCCATTTTTTCGACGTAGGTGGTGTTAAATAATGAATCTACTCCAGGAGATGCAAGCAAATGGGATTTGAAAGTAGTACCTAGACTTCCAGGGGTACTTGGTGTTAGACTTGCATCTGCTTTTACAATATTGTCTGTTGAAATTCCCTCATTTGGTGGTTTCACAATATGCACTGCAGAGCCAATGTGTCTCATTTCACTGTCCTTTTTCAGATCCGAACTATTTTCTTGATTGTTGACATATTCCAATGCAGAGATCCCATCCATATCTACAACTTTCTTAAATGGCAAACCTTTACTTATGTTGTTATCCTTAGTAAATTCAACAACGTGATCCATGCGTTTGCTCTCTGAGGCAAAATTCTGTGTGTCTGCACCCTTTTCCTTTGGTCCATTATCATCCTCATTGAATTCAACAATGTTTTCCAGGTCTTCTCTCTCTAATGCAAGACCATCTTCTATGTCTTCATCCGTTCCCTCTGTTCCATTATCATCCCCAAATTCTACCGTCACATTTGATTTCTCCACATCTTCTACCACCTCAACAAACAGTGAAGTGTCAGTCAAGTCTGAAGCATTGGAAAGAAGGGACTTGTTAACCATAAAAGACCTGACAGAAGATTGTCTAGTTGGGGAGCTGAAATTGTCATATATTGGAACATCCCGATCAGGCAGTAGAGACAGGAGAGCATTTCCATATGGAAGCAACAGGGATTGACACAACAAATAAGTAATTGCCACTAACCCCACCATGAAAATCCATCTCCTGGTTTCTACCAGACAGAACTTTTGAAATTTAAGAGTGCACTCCATCTGCGAACATTACCCGTCATGTAAATTCATTCAATCATCTTCTAAAGAGAAACGTTTCTCGGCAGTCCTGCATAAATACCCAGATTTCTAAATTTAATTACAACACAATTCCATTTAAAAAATGTAAATGTTGTTCACAAGAAAGATAAAGCACCATTGACATTGTTGGCAACCCAAAAAGAAATTCCAGACAGCTAAATATAAGATTTAAAGCACTCATATGAAGTACGATGAAATGCAAGAACCACTGATTGGAACAATATAAAACTAAAAATAGAAAGAAGAAAGAAGAAGTTGGTGCAAATGAAGCAGACAAGAGCAGCTTAAGTTCAAAGACAACCTTACAACCCACAAAGTTAAACATTTGAAGAAAAATGATAATAACAATTGGATTGTTGAAATTCAGATCATACATTTTCATCCACCTAACTTCTAGACTAAAGCATTTCCAGCAAATTTCACTAACCCTGAATAAGCAATATCAATCTTCAACCTAGGGTTGAATAATCCAAAAGCTCAAAATATGTGATATTATATAATTAAATCTAGTAATTGTAGACAAGCATAGACCCTAGGACTTTGTTTGGTTGCTGAAAGAACGGAGGAAAGTAGAACTAGAAACAACACTGAGATCTTGCATTTTGAGCTGTTCACTTTTCTTTTTTATGATAGTCATTGAGCTGTTCACTTCCTAGTTAAAGAAACACTTAACTAATCCAAATAGTTGCACAACACTAACTTGAGTTAATTTTTGTGGTTGCTTTGTCGGTCAGAGAAACCAAAAAAGTAGGTTTTTTAAAATTTTCCTTCTATTTTCTGCTCTTTCCTCCACTTTTTCAGCTGCCAAACAGAGCGCTTCTGGTCTAAAGTTTCATATACAAAATAAAAAAGTAAAAAATAAACAGAGCGTGACAAGCCGATACTCGATGAACTTTGGACATGCATCAAAACCTTAACTAGCTTTACAACACATCAGCATACAAGCTGAGTGATTCACCCAGTGATTTCATCAGACAAGGCAACAGAATTTTCAAACAGAAACTGAGCTCTGTGCTGATGCTGAGAAAGGAAAAGAGAGGGAAACTCAAACCTTGTCCTGTCGGTTTGGTAGACATCAAAGCAGCAGAAAATGTGACCCTCCTCCACTTTCTAGGCAGCCAAACGGAGACCAAGGAGCATCGGTTACTGGAATTGAAAGGGATCTGAACACTGAAGAAATATTGTCGTTTTCAATAAAGAAAGAAAAAAAATTAAAATTGTTTTTTAAAGAAAAAAATAATTAAATAAATAAAGGATTCTCATCATACCCACTACTTTCTTAATTAATTTTATTAATTATAAAATAATAATAATATTTAAATAGAGCAAAAAAAAAAATGGGTGATGTTTGCCTTTTTCAATTTTTCTCTTCATTTATTTTTTCTCTTTGAAAGAGTTGTTTGAAACTCCACTGGTCGTGTTCTATATACTTCTATTGCTGGTTAATGCTAGTGTCATTGAGTTTGGGTAGCAAAACGATGTCGTATTGAACTAAAGTGGAAAACACCCTTTCTTATTTACCTTTTTACATGAATGCCACCTAAAAAAAATTTATACGAATTTATTATTTCCATAATTAAGAATATTTACTTTTTGAAATTGTACCTTTGATAGACATAGATTCGATAACATACAATTTTCCTTATATATCTATATATATATATATATATATAGCATAATATTAATATGGTGGATCATTTATCAATATCGAATTGAGATTCATGTATCAAAAAAATATCATCAATCAAATTATGTCTCATATATATTTGTATTATTATTTATATCGAACCGACATAATTTTTACCATATACCTTGAACTACCCAAATTACATGTTCAATAAGTTCTAGAATTTTCCCTGTGTAAAATCAGGGGTGAATTTAAGTTGATGCATGGGAACAAATGAAAAGGAGGAGGACAAAAACTGATAGATGTAGGTGAGGAAATTGAGATAAGATTGTTTAATATATGAGTGAACATTTGAACTAAAAAAGTAATGTCAAGTTGGAGGACCCCACCAGCATGTATTAAAGTTATAACACTGACTTCATTTCTTTTGGCACCTCCACCTGTCCTGCATCACAAGCTTATTACCTTTTGAATATCAGACCTGGCTCAAAGGACAATAAATACCAGCTTCAGAAAGGTCAAAGCAAGCTCTAGCTAACCTCACTAACAGTAGATGTGGAGGAGGCGTATGGATTGTTTTGTAATTTTGAAAAATAGTTTTTTATAATAATTTTTTTAAATTGTTATTTAATATCTTATAGAACAAAAGTTGTTTAAAAATCTAAAATATTTTTAATATTTTTAAATATGTTTTAAAAATAATTTTTATGTCTAGTATTTTATTTTTAATCATTTATATGTTTGTATAATTAGTTTCTAAAATAATTTTTAAAAAATAATTAAAAACAACTAAATGGTTTTTATCATGTTTTCTCTATTTTTAAGAGCAGAAAATAAAAATTATTTTTTATTATTAAACATGTTTTCTTAGTTTTTTGTTTTAAAGAATAGAAAATAGTTTTTAATAACTTTTTTTTTTCTTCATCATCTACAACAATTTAACCGACATGATTCCACAAAAAAAATATATATAGAAGGAAAAAAATATAGAAAAAATAAATTTAAAGTTCATATATTCCTTCAAACTCATTTAACTTATTTTAACTCTTAGAATAAATAATTTAAAAAGACATTAGTCTTTACATAATTTTAATTATATTTTTTTTATATTTTTCATAATATAAGAAAATATAAGAAAATAAGTTTTTTAATATTTTTTTCTTTAATGCTTTTTGGGATCCACCTTAAAAAGAAAAGGAAAAGTGAAGAAAAATAAAAATTAATTTAAAATAAATAAATTATTTTTATATATTATTTCAAATCCATTTTATTTGTTTTAACTCTTCGGATAAATTAATTTGAAAATATGTAAGTTTCTAATTAATTTTAATTATATTTTATTTTCTTCCATATTTTTTTTTAAGTACAACTAAACACAAGAAAACCATTTTCCTTACCATTATTTTTTTCTTTCTAACCAAACACAAACAAAAGAAGGTCAGCATCCAGCTTTAGAATTATTGAAGCATTAGTCTGGATTTAAGTTCACTAAACCTGTTTGTCATCTACATTGATTGAACTTCAGAGCAAGGCAGTAACAATCAAGCAAGAAAGATGGAGGCATAAATTTGACAGTAAGGAGGGTTCTCTGCAGGGATTCATTTGCATATCACACATATACAGAATGCTTTCTTTATTTTTCATATAGCATTTGAACAAACAAGCCCATCACCAGAATCTGGTGAATCAAGCAGCTATACACACACTGCTCCACCCTCATTCAACTTACATTGGCAGGATGACAGATGATGTTTCAGCAAAATTCTGGGTTGCTTGCTCCTCCCATCTCCCGGTTGATTGTTTGCAGTTGATGGATAACACCATTCCTTTGTGACATTTGATCAGCTTTCTTCCATCTCTTATTTGGGCTTTACCTGAAAAACTCGGTTGTACCAAACTGAGTGAAGTATCATGTGAAATAAGTCATACTTTACCGGCTTTTTGTGCCAAAGAAAATGCTGTTGCACCATCTTTACTCTCATCTGCATTTGGAGGTACTTCTCTTCTGGGATGGAGAGAAGTATGTTCCTCAAATTTGGTACATCTTTCTCTAGAATGAATACTGCAAATGCTTCCCAGTTCAATATCTCAAAGAAAGGAGGCACATAATTGTCAGATATGATCACTGGCACACACTCATAGAAAATGGCCTCAACAACTCGAGGTGTATGAACTTCATAGCCCCTGGCACAAATGCAATACTTGCTGCTCTTCATGTGATCCCGATATCTACTTTTGCCTCCATCATCACGAGACATTGGACCAAATATTTTGATGTCTTGTTCTTTATTCTCCCAGTACTGTAGCAGGATTGGACGGAGATAGCCATGCATGCTTCCAGCAAAGAAGGCCAGAATAGGTCTCTGTGAAGGAGGTTTTCCTCCAAGATATTTTAGAGGGTCCTCAGATTTACGGATATATGTCACTGGAAGAGTAGTATCCTTGCCTATTTTGAAGCCACTGGCAATATTTGAATTGCAAAGGGCTCTGATGCTATTCCAGCTGCATTGCCTTGTGATCCGGGGTGCCTGAGAATTGAAGCCTTTGTTAGAAAATGTTCCACTTACCAAGTCATAAGTTGATTCACCTCCTGCAGAGCATTATGCATTTGGCTTAGATTTAGCCCATGGATGGCAGCTTTGAGTGTTTCCTCTTCTCTTTTCTCTTGGAAAACACATGCAAGCATGCCAGGGGCATTTGCAAGAAAAGTTTGATTCTTTAAACATCACTGAGTAAATCATAACCCACAAAGATGAAGGGTGGCATAGTTATGGCCTGAGACTTTATTCAAATGGTATTGGTGCTTATGGTTCTATAGATAGGGTTCTGTCCATACCAAGCCTAAAGGAGCTCAAAAATAATAAACTAAAAGGCCTGATATAGAAGTGTTGACTAAAAAAGACAAAAAATAAAGATGAATGATGCATGAGAACCATACCCAGTCATGACAAGCAACGATTAAATGATCTGCTCCTCCAGTTCTGTTCCAGAAACGATATTTTCCTGCAATCAAGCCTACATAATTCTTGAAATATTTCTCTAGGTCCCTTGGAGTGGAGGAATTTTGTTCATAAAACACAGTCCTCAGCATTTTTGAACTGAAGGGTACGTAGAACAAGTGAGCTTTTCTGGGGTCCCTGACCACAAACCGTTTGTTCCCCTCTATCAATTTCATGAACCATCCTTCAGAGGCATAAATTCCTCTCAGTCGTGGCTGATGGAATATAGGCTTTTCTCCTTCTCTATAAATATAAATTTTGAGCACCCGTTCCATCAACTCATAACTCCTGCAAATGTGATAAGATGGAAGCTTTAATTGAAAGTCTATGTGTACATAGCCTTAGCTCGGTACTGGGACAAGGGTTATTTTCTGAAAGACCAGGGATTTGACTCCTGAAGAAAACACATGCAGATGCACAGCGTGTCTTCCTTCCTATGGGTGGGATAGTGAAGGAGCAGGACAGAGTCAGAAGTGTCCAGGGCCTATCTCATAATCAATTAACTAAAAGAATTCCAAACACCAAAGCAATACTTATGACTTAAATCTTCATATCCGCATATATATTAGCAAGTTAAACTATGAATAAAGAGTATCATTACAACCAAATTACGACTTGTATAGTAAAATATCTTTATTAGTTAGCAAGTGATGATAATACCACAGTTTCCAATAAGAAGTACCAAATATTTAAACATATAAACATTCAACTAGGCTCTTCTTTAAACATGAAAACATTTTGGAAAAGGGAAGCATAGGTCCTGGATTGTCTCTTACAATGGAAGCACCAGGTGACCATGACAACACTGATTTTAAGTTCAACATTCAACATATAAAGCTTTGAATAGGCTCACCTTTTAAACATGGAAACATTTCGGTAGACAGAAGCATAAAGTCCCGGAGTGTTCCTTATGACTGGAGCATTCTGGATCTCTGATCTTGCAGATAGAAGCTCCCGATCACGTGGAGAAGACCACCGTGGCCTCTGTAAAGGATAAAAGAATAACTTAAATCTGATTATTGGTTGTTCAGATTGAAACCTTTAAGTTCAAATCCATACCATTGAATAAGAAGAAACAGTACTCTGAAGCAATAACAAATTCATCTTGGATATGGTTGTTGGCTTCATCCCCCTCCTTCTAGTAATAGAGATGTCTGCAATTGTATAATTATTGTCCAAAGGAACTGAAACAGTTTGCAATAGATTGGTATTTTTGTCCTTTTCGGCTTCCATGACATGTTTAACATTGCTCACTGTGGATAAATCAGAAGTTCTAGAATCTGCATCCAGGTTTCTCGTACCCTTTGAAGAAATTCCTGGTGACACAAGTGGCAGGGACACAAGACCATCCCGATTGCTACCTTCCCCTATTGTTAAACTGCTGCTCGCCTTTCGGTCATCATCTATCTTGAAATTGTTGTCTGATATTTTCAAATGCTCTAGAGGACCATGCCTGAATTCTATTGCCTTTTCTTTAGGACTATTATCTGTATGTCTGACATTTCTCACTGTCATGCTCTTATCAAGTCCTACACCCTTCTCAAGAATAAACTCATTGTCTGAGTTTTTCTCTTCGTGCATTTCAACAGAATAATCAAGGTCTCCGTCATCATCTGATGCAAGATGATAGTCCATGTCTGCTTCGTCCTCCAAATCAGAAGCATCACTATTATTCACCACTGTGCGAATTACATAAGAATTAGCCGATATTGAGTTCTTCAAAATGGTGGCATCGCCAACCATCATAGATACTGAACCCTTTACAGTAGGTGATAGAGTCAAGGTATTCATACTGGGAAGTTCAAAAACCTGAAACACAATTACAGAAGCAACCACTAGGCCCACAATGAAGAGAAGTCTTCTGGACTCAACATGACATAACTTCATGAATAAAGCTGTCATATCCATATCATAAAATGGCAACAAATAACCAATTACATCAGGTACAATCTGGTCATCACTCTAATCGTGTTAGCCTGCATCTGGAAAAGCAATCTTAAATAAAGTTACATCTTTGTCTGAGAAAAGAGAAATGAATTATCTCTCTGGAAATGCTAGACTCAGCTGAAATTTCTGCATTTACAGAGACAAGCACCCTTGGGTAGTATTTCAGTAGTTTCTTGCTTTCTAAAGCAAGAAAATTGCGGGATGTCAGCTTCAGAAGGTAAGAAAAAACTTCCAAAATTCTAAACAAACAGGATCTAAATTAACTGTTGACCAAACCTTTTCGCACAAATATACAAGGGCATCTCATTATCAATTTAAAAAAAGAAAAAGAAAAAGAAAAAAAATGATTTTTATGAAGTACAATATCCAGCATCAAGAATTAACAAGTAAGGAAATCAAATCATTTAATTTTGAAAATCATAAGGTTCCATTTGGTTGCTGAGAAAGTGCAGGGAAAAGAGAAGAAAATTTGGAATCTTGTCACTGCTACACCAATCCCAGAACCTGCAATGGGCTTCCAAAATTTCCACTCTTGCCCAGCCATTTTTTCTCGAGAATCAAACGGATGATACAAGAAGATGGAAGAAAACTGGTACGAGTAGTACCTGTTCACGCTCTCCGTAGATCATTCTGCAGCATTTTGGGGTCGGTCAGTGCTTGGAAGTTGGAACACTAGCTCCAGCTTCAGTGCAGTGAATAAGATTGCCCTTCAATCATAAGGAAATAACGGAAATACCCGCCCCATCAATAATACGACGCCGTTTGGGAGACCCTAAAATTAATATAAAGAGGCTGCCCGATATACGACGTCGTTTTAATTGTCTGAAACTACTCTTATTTCCTTCTCCTAGGTCCTCCAATCTCTTCCCGTTTTCGCATGGATGAATAGAGTTCTCCCAAAAACCTTCTTGAAAAATGGCGCTCAAAACCCTAATTCCATTTCCAATTTTGGCTCCATCGAACCCATCTCACCGGCCAGCTTCCGAGGTTCGGTTTTCCCGGTGGAACAATGCCAACGCCGAGAGGTTCACCCTCCGCGAACGCGCTCAGAAAGAAATTGAAGACAATATTCGCCGGGAACGGCGTTTTGATTCCGCCACTAGAATCGCCGATATTGATGATGCCGGCACTTCCAAAGAAGCCGCCGCCGCCGGAACCTTCAAGTCCACGGGAACTCCGTCTTCTCCCTCAAAACCTTCGATTCCCGGAAAATCCTCCAAGTACTCCAAAAATCCTAAAACATCGCACCCCGCCTTTCGTCAAATTTCAAGAAGAACGAAGCTTCCAGGTCCTAATAACTCCCCCGAAGCGAAACGCGGCATTTCTATAGGGGAGGATGGAGTTTCGTACATGGTTCCTGGTGTTCCATTTGAACTGAGATACAGTTACACTGAAACCCCAAAGGTAAAGCCGATAGCTTTGCGCGAGCCGCCTTTTTTGCCATTCGGTCCTGACACAATGCCGCGGCCCTGGACCGGCCGAGCGCCGCTTCCGCCGAGCAAGAAGAAATTGAAAGAATTTGATTCTTTTCAGCTGCCACCGCCCGGTAAAAAAAGGGTTAAGCCAGTGCAGGCGCCAGGGCCCTTCTTGCCTGGATCCGGTCCAAGATATGTGAGGTCAAGGGAGGAGATATTGGGGGAACCATTGACAGAGGAGGAGATCAAAGAGTTGGTCCAGGGGTGTGTGAAATCAAAGAGGCAATTGAATATGGGTATGCTTGAATTTTCGTTGGTTTTGGTTGTATCTTTTCTATTTTGGTTTTTTTTGGTCGAATAGGCACATTAGGGAATTGAATGTGGCAATGCTTGAATTCACTCATTCTGTTCGTAGCTTTTTGAATTTTAATGACTAGAGTAAGTTGACTGTGGTTGTCTTTGAATTCATTGATTTGTGAATAACTTTGAATTATGTAATGATTACTTCTACATTTTTTGCATTTTAGTTTCTCTTTTTCTTATAATTTAACCCTCTGTTTGGTTGCTGAAAATTGAGAGGAAAAGGAAAGAAAATGATGAAACTCAATTCTTATAGTTGTGGTTCCCACAAAAATTGAGAGGTCTGATTATGTTATTTACTAGTTTGTTGAACCATGGGCTAACTAGGACCTTATTTTAGAAATTCTGGACTTCTTTCTTTATTACACTTCAAGGCTCTGTGGGGTTCTCAAATACTTTAGGGCTCCATTTGGTTCTCAGAAAGAATGAGAAAATAGAAGAAAACACATTAGGGTTCTGCATTATGGATGATTGAGGATGATACTTGATACTCATGGTAATTTTAATTATTTATGGTTGAATATTTTCTTTTTAGGTAGAGATGGCTTGACACATAATATGTTGGACAACATCCATGCTCACTGGAAACGGCGGAGGGTATGCAAGATAAAATGCAAAGGTGTGTGTACAGTTGACATGGATAATGTGCGCCAACAGCTGGAGGTTGGTCTTCCCCATATTCTTTTTCTGAGGTTTTGGCTATCCTGTTTTATTATGTGCTCTCATGTTTTTACAACTTCATTTTGGTTAACATTTTGTTTATCTAGTAGGTAATATTTGTTATTGTATGTGGGGAGTTGTGAAATAATACCATTTACATCATTCAAATCCTTGCTCCTAATTCTTTCAGGACCTTTGGAGAATCAGGGTGCCTTTCATTATCTTGGGGCAAGAAAATTCTTATGGAACTAGGGAATTCTTAACTTGTATCAGTTTTTTTTAGGATGAGAATGTTCACTAAAAGCAAATGCTAAATGTGTTATCATTGACTATGTTGTTGATCTGTGTAGAATTACATACTTTGGTGTGGTAGATGTGGCATGTGTAGCTGAAATGATAGCCAAATAAAATTCTTGATCAATCATTTAAAATGACTGAGTTTGGAGAATATTAGTTTGTCCTTTTACCATTCTGAGGCATTGTAATATGTTCCTTTAAAATGTTTGTCTCAGTTATGAACTAATGATGAGATGTAGAATAATTGTTCACTGAAACATATGCAGGATATATTTTATCTTTGAGCAGTGTTGAATATTGCATCTTGTGTGGTAATTAGCATGTGTGGTAACTCGTGTGGAGATTCTGCTATTAGGGATTGTTTTTCGGATCTTTTCTACATGTCAGTGAACAAAGATTCCATGGTGGCAGATTATTAGTATGTGGAAGGTGACTTGAGGCTATTGGAATCCAAGGTCTATCTAAGCATTTCATGATTGCGAATTGGGAATAGGGGAATTCTTTTTGTCTTGCTTCAGAATGTGATTGTGCATGTAGATAAGGAGGATTAAATAGTATGGAAATATGCCATAGGGCCCTGCTTTTGGCCCATAGCATCTGTTTCACGGATAGAAGGGTTTGGGGTCACTTGTTCTTTCCAAAGTTGATTTCTTGGTTTCAAAAGTAGTTTGGGAAAAGATTCTTACTTTGGATGAACTTATGGAAGAAAGTAGGATATTAGCCAATTAGTGTTGTTTGTATGAACAGAAAGAAGTATCATTCAACCATTTATTAATTTGTGTGGCTTCGATCGGTCAAATTGTAGTTGAAAAAAAATTTATGAATTTTTTGTTAGAATGATCCAATGGATTCATAGGAAATGGAAGTCTTTCTTTTGTAGATTTCCTTCATGTTTGGGTGGTACTTAGGGTGTAACGAGCCCCCTTTTTGGGGCTCATTTTGTACCATCCTAATTATTTGGAAAGAAAAAAAAAAGAGGAAAATATAAACATTATTATTTGTCCTATACTTCATTGAGAGAAGACTTCATATCCCTAATTATTTGTAAATTGACAGGAGAAAACAGGAGGGAAGGTCATTTATGGTAAAGGTGGGGTACTATTCCTTTTCCGTGGCAGAAATTACAACTATAGAAATCGCCCGCGATTTCCTCTAATGTTGTGGAAACCTGTTACTCCTGTATATCCAAGGTTGGTTCAAAGGGCTCCAGAGGGTCTAACACTTGAAGAAGCTGGTGCAATGCGCAAGAAAGGACGGAAACTTATCCCTATATGCAAGCTTGGTAACCCATTTACAGCTATGTGCTTCAGTTGATTTATGGTATAGAAAACGAAAAAGTGTTTCATTTTTTGTTGGCAAGAAAAATTATAATCCAACCTTTCCTGTGTCATGCAGCAAAAAATGGTGTATACACAGACTTGGTAAATAATGTGAGAGAGGCATTTGAAGAATGTGAGTTGGTCCGAATAAATTGTCAAGGATTGAATGCAAGTGACTACAGAAAAATAGGTGCCAAACTCAAGGTCCGGTAAATTTATTTTTATGAGGTTCATTCTTGTATTATCACATTTATACTAAAATTATATTCTAAAAACAATTCCTTCAATTCTTTAATTGCAGGACCTTGTCCCATGTGTGCTAATCTCATTTGAGCATGAGCATATACTTATGTGGAGAGGAAGCGATTGGAAGTTCTTGCATCCAAAACCAGAAGATGGCTGCAAGGAAGCTAAGGAGTCTGACAATAATAGTGAAGCTTCCATTCCACCACCTTTTGAAGGTCAAGAATTATCAGCATCATGTTCTTCAAAGATCTCAGTTAAGGATGCAAGTCTCGACATGCTTGATACAATCGCATCCCCTGTGATTAATGAAGATGTTGCTATGGACAAAATAGAGGATTTGTCCTCAAAAGGAAATGATATCCTCTCCTTTGAAGGAAATGATAAGCCATTTGCAGCTACTCAACTGGTGAAAACTGCATACCATTGGGACACCGTTTCAGATGACACTGGTGGTACCAATGAATCAGAGATTATATTGACCAAATTGGATAATGCACATCATGCTGATGATGAATCAGCAGTGATGCCAGTGGAACTTGACACTATGCTGGAAAATGGAAGCATTAAAAACGAGTTGATGGATGCTGTAACTCATGACATGGACAAACTGCAAGATATTCCCAAAGCCTCAGAGGATTGTGGTAAGATGACAGGATCGAGTGCGCCTTGTACTGGGGGGCTTCTTTTACTCTTGAAGCAAGCTGTTGATAGTGGGAGAGCGGTTGTTTTAGATGGTGATAGTTGTGATGCTGACATTGTTTATGGAAAGACAGTTGCCTTTTCTCAGGATGCTCCACCAGGGCCTGTTTTTAGGAGGCCTAGGAAAGCAGCAGTTCAGAAGTGTGAGAAAGAAGAACCCAGAGACCTAGTGGTGGGCAAAATTGTAACAGCTCCAGAGAAGGGTAGAAGCCAGAGCAAGAGTTCTAGAAATCAAATGGCCAAAGATTTCAAAGAAGGTTATCTACATGTAGATTATCCAGGTGTAGAAACACGGGGAACCCTTGGAGTGGATGAACTTGCAAAACTATTGGCTTAATGGTCAGTGGAACTCTGAGATGAATGCATCATTTTTCTTGTATAATAGGGCTGTCTTATGTGGTGTTAATCACTCCAACCCAGCCTTTTTGTACATTCTTGACATTTGTGTTTCCAATGTATTTTTGCATAATGTATTGGATACCATTGAAACTGAAAGTAGTGCATGTCATACTGATTACAATTATTGGAAATTCTTTGTTTATACTGCTGCAGAAAGTGAAACATTTCCTAAAACTATTGAACAAAAAACGTGTTCATAAACCCAATAATAATCTATAGAAGGGCTCTCCCCAGTCTCCACTTGAGGATTTCAATAGAGTAGTCCTTAATTCTCAGCTGACTTGCCTTCGGTCCGTGGCTCATCCCCTACTATTTTCTTCCAGATTGGGTGCTTGGACCAGAGGTAACATACCTCTTCTATTGGAACCTGCTTTGTTTCTGGCAGGAGGAAGTAAATGAAGCAGCTCATTATGACAATTAAGCCAGCAAAGACCAAGAAAATCCCATATCGGAGGTGACATAGAGACACCAGGAAACACTGAGCAATGAGAGCTGTGAAGAAGAGATTGACACAGACCACCATACTCTGCCCAGCTGACCTGGTCTCCAAGGGGAAGAGCTCGCTAGGGACCAGCCACCCCAGAGGGCCCCAAGACCTTCCATAAGCCAACACAAAGAGAGAGATTATGATCACTAAGAAGTAGCTAGTTCCTTTGGGAAGCGTTTTTCCTTGTCCAAACTCCAGGGCCAGAGTAATGGCCACAGCCACCTGCGGATCAGACACCCAAGTAAATAATGCAACCGTACAGTTTGTTAGAAGAGAATCAGGGGAGGAAAACTAGAATTTCACTTACCATATAGCATATCATTTCACAACCTGCCTCCAAAAAGAACTTTCTTCTACCCCACCTATCTACAAATGCCATTGATATTAATGAAGCAAGAACCAGTGCTCCACTGGTTATTAGAGATGAATACAGAGATGCATTAGAACCGAAACCCAAGCTCTGAAATATCACAGGAGCATAGAAGAGAATGGAGTTCATGCCAGTGAGCTGCTGAAAAGCTGGGATTCCCAAAGCCCCTATTATCAACTGGGGACGATTTCTTCGCTTCAGGAGGTTCCTGAACGGATGCTTTATGGCTTGTGCTGCTTTGCTCGCATCAACAAGATCAGCAAACTCGGCATCAATTTTCGATGTTCCTCTGACTTTCTCCAATACCTTTCTTGCTTCTTCAAATTTGCCTTGCTCTACAAGACTGTTTGGGGTCTCAGGAAGAGCAAGACCCCCAAGAAACATTACAGTTGCAGGGACTGTGGCTAAACCAAGAGATAATCTCCAACCCCATGGATGCAATTTATCAGTTTCATAATTTATAAAATTGGCTACTAAGATCCCTAAGCAGGTTGATAGTTGGAAAAGCTGGTTCACTGCTCCTCGGATTTTAGCAGGTGACATTTCTGAAAGATACAGAGGAACCGCCTGTGGCATAAGAACAAGAGAACAGAAGCCAATGAGAAAGCTTCTATTAGCTTGCTTCCAAAGAAGGATTTAAAAAAGATTTTAGTCTGGGGGCGTTGAGCTTACCTGGTTACCAAATCCAATGCCTACCCCAAGGAGAATTCTTCCAATGATCAGCATAGCAATGTTCACTGCAGTAGCATTGAGGACTGCTCCTAAAAAGAAGCTAATGGACCCAACAAGTATTGAGGCTTTCCTGCCTTTTTTTCTGGTCACATGGGAAGCAGCAAAGGTGGAAACAAGGCCAGCAAAGTATAAAGAAGATGTGAAGAGTGTAAGGATCTGGCTCTCATATTTACAGTAATCTGTCTCTTTGAGATGTTCTTGCTTCCTCCTGTACACTTTTGGAAAGAAGCGCTTCAAGAAATCATCCATGGAAGTCACCCCACCTGGAACCAGGGTAGAAAGTCTGATCAGTTTTTGTTCTTAAACAAACCTCTTTATAAGTATTTGGTACTAGATAATGTGGGAGAAAGTCCTAATCTCCATTGATATGCAAAGAAAGAACAAATTCAACTGACAAAAGGATCCTGGCCACATCCAATAATATAGTGAGAGGAGGCAAGAAAAGTTAGGAAATTTATCTATAGAAACTGAAAGAGGAGTTTCTGAGAAGATCTCTGTTGTCTATTCAGAACATGAAAGTCATCTTTTCATGACTTTATTCTCAGAAAGCGGGGAGAAAAAAAGAATCTTATTGTTCACTTCCCACCAAACAATATGAATAAATCTCAGAAAATGCTTCTGTTCCTTCTCCTTTTTCCCTTTCATTTACTTTGATACTTTCTGTTCTGCTTTTCATTTCTACCACTATTACCGGATCAGGTTACAAAAATTGAGGCAAATATCATTCCTAACACAACACATACCTAAAAAAAACCCAGATCAAACAGGAGGCCAAACTCCACAATTGAAGCAATAAAAAGGAATAAAAAAAAAAAAACTCACCAGAAACACCAAGATCATATCCAAAAAGAGCTCCCCCAGAAGCTGCAACAATGCAAGAAAAGATGAAATAGCCTGTAATCTTATACTCATAGAGATGGGCCCTTTTTGCAGCCTCTGTATCCTCAAATGCACCGCCTGCCATTGCTCCTCAACTCTCTCCTCTCCTCCTTTCTCTTTCTTCTTCCCCTCTGAAGTCAAGAAAAACAAAAAAATCTGACTAAACTTCTGAACATTCACTTCCCTTTATACTGCAGCCTCAAAAGAAAAAACAACCCAAGCGGGCTTGGCCTTTGCAGGGATGGGCATGGAAAATTGGAAATTGAAAGAAATAGGCCAAAGGTCAACCACCCAATAATGCCGCACTCAAACAAACGACCCTCAACGCAAATTGGTCTTAAAGTAATTGTATCACACACCTCTCTATGTACTAAATAATTCCTAAATGAAAATACCAGATTGAGACTTGATTGGAGTCTTGGACTTTTTGTCTTTCTATTGATTTTTTTCCCGAGTCACCCAATCCCTTTATTGAAATCCTGAGATGCATACATCAAGCTTTCCTCTTCTGGTCAAAGAATTCTTAAATAAGAAAACGGATATTTAGGCTTTTGGCTTTTGGCTTGGCTATTGGCCTTTATCCCTCTATAGCCTATCTGATTCTAATCCCTTAGTTTTCCAAAACTCTTGGTACCTTCTTTCCCATCATACCTTTCCTTTCCATGGTAATTTGCTAGAAATTGAATTTATATCAGATGGGTTTTTCTTCACTAGAAATATTTGATTTGGGTTTTTATTTTTTTACTTTTTTGATCCAACTAAATCGAGGGTATATAGAAAGACAATTCCCCCCATTATTCTACAGATACAAGACGATTGAGATTGAATTTCCAACTCATCTGATTGAGTGAATTCAACCATTCACACGGCATTTCTTGGATATGGATAAGAAGCATTGACTGACTTTTCCTATATAATAGGAATTTAATTTAATATACATTAATCCTTATCCATTTAAATCCATAAAATTATCCTCTATTGAATAAATTAAGGAGAGAAATCTAAATCTAGAGTAAGTTATCATAATGATTTTAAAAAGCATTTTTAATATTTAAAGTATAAAAATTTTAAGTATTAAAAATATTAAAAATATTTTCTAAAATTATTGACTCTATTTGATCCCTTCTTACCATCTTGAATAATTTCCAAAAAAAAAAATTATCTTATCTAATTTACATTTATTAGAAATTTTTTTTATAATATTTGATATTTGAATCGATATTATTATTTTAAATTTTTTTCACTTATTTAATTTTTCTATTTATAATATGAAAGAATAAATCATTTTTTTTAATTTTTTTTTTTTCTTTCCCCGTAATTACTTCCCGACAACTAAATATAACTTCATAATTTTGAGATTTGTTTGTTGATTTGAGTTGTACGATCTAAACGTCCATTTTGCAACCATTAAGATTTAGCCATCCAACCCAACTACCACTTCCCATAAAAGGCAATTTCTTCTATGGGTTGACTTGCATTGGTACAACGTCCCCTTTCTCCAACCAATAAAAATGAAAGCCAAAAATATTCGACAGACTAAGCCATTAATACCATGCAAACACCTATCCATACAAAGTGGCGTGCATTTTATTTATTTATTTATTTAATTTTTTGGACAAGATTATTTTAAAAGGTTTCCAATCTTATACTATAGCCAAAGATTTTTAGTTGGGATGTACTTTTTCAATTTGATTTTATATGGTTTTGTATTTTTTTTAACTTTTAAATATCATATAATAAATAAATAAATCCTTAGTTTTTAATAAAAAAATTAAATTTATAAATAAAATCTAATTAAGTGGTAGGTGGGGCCAGTGATAATTGATGGCGGCGGATAACCTCAACCTAGCTTTCATTCATTATTTTTATTTCAAATGATTGATTGTCTACCTCGATTCCGTTATTATTAATAATTTCAACTTTTTTTTTTTGTTTTAAAAAACCAATATAAATTCATATGTAGTTGTGTTGTAATAAATAGATAAAAAGGAAATACAATCTCAAAAAATGCCTAATTTTGAATATTTTAATTTTAAGTTTTGAAAGTTATATACCTTCTAAGAAAAATAATATTAGTAATTTACTTTTCTTAATGAGTATTTTTATCCATTGATTTCAAAATATGGATATTTACTCTCCATGTAATGGGGTAATATTGGTATTTTTAAAGATCACGATATAAGAGTTGAATAAAATAATCAAATTAAAATTTGAAAATATTAGAAAAATTCAAATTTTGGAGATAGTAGAAAAAATCAAAGTAATCAAAGATCGAGCAAGTTATATATATGAAATTTTAAGTGAAAAATCCTTACATTAGCTGTGAAAATAATAGAGATCTTTAAATCTACAATGTATTGAGGGGATTTACGATTATACACAAATTTACTTGTCCATTTTACCCTAAAAAGTTATTGTATAACATCTATTTTTTTTTTTAATTTCTTAATCTTAAATCCTCAATTTAAAATTAATTTCCAAATTATCTTTATTATTTAGATTTTTTTCTAAATTCTCAATTTAATTTTTTTTCAAATTAATTATAACATTTTGACTCAATTAAAACTTTCAATTCAACTCTACCTTAGTAAGAAAAACTAACTTGTATTTATTCAACATTTTTTAAATTTCTTCTTTGTTGGTTAAATATATAGGTATTTTATCAAATACCTTTTTTATTTTGAGAGACATGAAAGGTAAGTGAAAATAAAGAATAAAAATAAAATAAAAGGTATTTGATGAAATTTTGAATCAACAAGAGTCAAGTGTATATAACAAAAATTTAAAGGAAAGTAAGTGAAATTAAAAGGGCGGTAAATGAAATAAGCCCTTAAATACACTATTTTAATAATATACATTGTCAAAATTATATAAATAATAAAATTTAAATTATATTCATGTGGAATGAATGTAATAATATTAGTATATAGATTAAAAATAAATGTATAAAACATAGTGAAATTAATTTAAAATCTAAATAGGTGTTTGGTAAATCAACTTAATAACTTAATTTAAGTCATCAAATAAATTATATATGTTTAGTAAAATAACTTAAAGTTAAAAACTACTTTAAGTAATAAAATAAAAACAATTAACTTATTAGTCTAAGATGGTGTTTATTTTTTTACTTAATTCTAAATAGAACCTTAGTACTTAATAGTGTTAAATATTAGGTTGTTTGTTTTTGTAGTATTTTATTTCTATTAAGTATTAAAAAGTAAAAAAAATCAATATGTTATTTTTTCTATTTAAAAAAAGCTACATATTTTGGTTTTTTCTATTTAGTAAAAAGTTTATAATAAATCATGAAAAAGTAGAAAAACAAACAACCTAAATTCTAAAACTAAACAAAAAGCCAAAAAACAAACACCACCTAAGTCTTTATTTTACTTTTTACTTTATTTGCCCTAATTACCTTTACAATTTCTTTTATTATTATACAATATCTACTATTAAAACCTGTTTGACAATGATTTTAAAAAGTGTTTCCAAACTTTTTAACACTTTAAAATTTGTATCATTTAAGTGTTAGAAATGCTATAAATGTTTTATAAAATCACTACCAAACGCATTCTTATTCAACCTTTTTTACCCTAATTATAATTTATGATAATAAATATATCAATTTAATGATTTAAAATTAGTTTTAAGTAAATTTTCTTAAATAATCTTAATACTTAAGATAAAATATAAGTAAATAAGTTTTGAATCAATAATTTAAGTATAATTTAATTTAAATGAACTTAAATCATTAAATAATAATATTAAATTTTATACAAAACATCCTCTAACTCATTTTGTTGACAAAGAATTAAAGCACCGGGTGAAAAAGAATAATATAATTTATATTTCAAGATGAATGTATAAATAAATAAATATGTAAAAATATTTAATGAGTGCATATATAATTTATAATTTAATAAACTACTTACATTGTGTTATGATAAGATATTTAAATAAGATAATATTTATAAAATAAAAATTATATTTAGGAACTTAAAATGTTGTAATAGATGTAATTTCAAATATTTATTAAAAATGATTTTTATCTTTAATCATTCTCTTTTATTATTATTTAAAAAATAAAAACAACTAAAAATAATTAAAATATATTATAAAAAAATATCTTATTCTAAGAAAAATGATTAAAAACGGTGTTCTAAAAATAATTGATAATCATACAAATGTTTTTATATATATTTTTTTAAAATGAGAAAAATAATTCGACAAATTAAAAAAAAAAATCCAATGTTAATTAAAATTTTTAAAAATATTAAAATTATTCTTATATTTTGATAATTTTATTATTAGTAGCATTTGTGATGTTACATATCGAATAAGGTAGAAAACTTCTTAACAGTGTTGATATAATTTAAAGTAGTGAATGTCCCTTTTGGACATGGAGCGGACGAGATCAGATGCCTTATTTTTTATTTTTTTCTAAAAATAAAGAGGTTGGATTTGGATGGGAGGGAAGGGCAAAAATGGCAAGAAAGAATATACATGACAATCACATGCTCCAGCAAAAATAGAAAGAGTGAGAAAAAAAAAAAAGAAGCAAAAGTGGAGCTAGGTTTTTAAACAATTGTTGGAGTCTCCCGCTAGTGAAACCCAAAATCCATTGATTTTCTTCATCTAGGGTTTCAAGTTTGACGTGCTCTGTTGATTCAGGTCTGTTTCTTTTGAGTTTCTTGAATTTGGGTTTGGCACATGTTCTGTTTGTACTTTTTTTCTTTTTCTTTTTTTTCTTCCTCTTAATTAAATTCTGGGAGTTTTTTTGGTTGCATCAGTTTTTGAGCTTGCATGTGGGATGGGCAGATCTGTGGGTTGCTTTTAATTGGTGGGCTTTGTGTGAATTTGATCGGCCCTCGTTTGGTTACTGAGAAACCGGAGGAAAAAAATGAAAAACAAACGAAAATGTTGGGTCTTGCTCTTCTCTTGTGATTTTATTTTTTTTGCCTCGGGGAATTGAAAATTTTAGCTCACCCGATAAATAATTCTACTGAGATGGGGTTTCTTCTTGTTGGGTTCTAATTGATGGAAATTTGAAGATTTAATATTTTCTGAGCTATCAAATGAGATTTTTCTTTGGTTTTCAGATCTAATAAATTATGCAGGTGATTCTGAATGATCGATTTCTAGTTTGGTTATCTAGAACTATGTAATAAATCTGGGTTTGTATCTTAGGCATGAACCATTGTTGAAATCTGATGAAAATGTTTAGAGCTTTGAATATTTACTAAAAATTCTTTCAATTTTTGAAGCTGTTTGAGGGCATGGTACTTCAGTGGGGGTAGATTTTTAATTTTTTTTTTTTTTATTTGTGATAATCATCAGTAACTCCAGCCAATTAGAAAGCTTTGGCCAAGACCTCTATAATGTTTGTGCTTTTGTGTTTTTCTTGATGCATTTGCTTTGTTATAGAGACACTATGCACATCATACTGAAGACCATTTGTAATGGTGTCAATTAAGGAAGGAACCACCTGAGAACGGTGAGGTACCTAGGTTTTGATTGTGATTCCCTGCATTTATGTTATTTTCAAATGGATGTGTGATTGTCATAATTTGTTATCCTTTCCTTCATTTTTGTTTCATTGATTTTTTAGAATTGTCTGGCATGATGGCAAGTTAGTTTGGAACAAAACTTCCTTCTATTGTTTTCTCAAAAAGAGATCAACTGCTGTGCAGGTGTCTATATTTGCGATACCATGTTAGGATCACTGTTGTGAGGATTTGCACAAGAAAAGATGTTATGAGTGAAACTCATTGACAAATTTTGGTTCGGTAAAATGGAAGATGAGAATGGACTTGAGCTTAGCCTGGGTCTATCTTGTGGTGGATCCTCTGTCAAATCAAAAGGTAAAAATGGTGTCCCATCAGATACCAGGGCAGAGGAAGTTGATAGGGGAAACACATTAACGGATGATTTCAAAAATTTCCTTCATTCTGGCACCCAGAAACAGGACCCAAGCACTGGTTCCCAGAGAAGTGATCCAGTGAAACCTCAGGAGAACTTCTTTAGCAACTTTCCAAAGGCTGCTGTTGAAGCAGATGCTTCCATGAACTTGAATGGGAGAGGACTTTGGGCTGCAAACAATAATAGGTCTCCTGAAGTTGAGGAAGAAAAAAGGCCAGAGTTAGGTAATAAACGTAAAATGTTGTTTGATGAGGTAAACCATCAAAAGAAGCATGACAGAGAGGTGCACCATGCTGATTTACACGAGAAGACAAAAACATCACACATTTCCATAACAACTGAAGATGGTTCAACTGCTGAAAATGAAGATGTTGCGGAGTCTGAAGTTGATGTTTCAACCTCAAGGCTGGCTTCACACCCTGATGATGGCTCCAAACGATTCGTTGGAGCTGGTGGCTCTTCTGAGGTCGCAAAGGAGGTTCATGGGGTTACTGATTCTAGTGCTGTAGACTTGCAAGGGCAAAAGAGGTTTAACTTTTCATCAGAAAATGAGTTCAAGCGGAACCTGGCCTATTGTGTTCCTTTCCCAGTCCAATCAGTAAATATCAATGTGCCTTATTCGTTACATGCAAAGGAGTCCAACCCTGTAGGTGCACCCGGCACATCAGGCTATTCATTACCAGGTATGATGCAGGTAATGCCTCCTGCAAATAATGAGCGAGCAGGGATCCAGCCTGTGAACACTGGAAACCTTCCACTGTTTGGCTATTCACCTGTCCAGCTTCCAATGTTGGATAAGAACAACTCGTGGGGGGTGGCTTCTCATTCTCAACAGTTCCACCCTCCCTACGCTGGCAAGGGTCCACCAAACTCTGATAAACATAATGATGGATTGAAGATATCTCAAGGTAATACTTTTTACCCTCCTAAAATTCTTTTTTGGGTATTACAAAAATATGGGTAAAATGCCAAAATTGCGGAGATATGTTGGCTAAATATGCCATGCAATTCCAACCTTTTCTATTCACCACCACATGGAGAGCCCTTACCTATCCTCTACATTAACTGCAAATAAAAATGCTGATGCTAACTGATTCACTCTTTTCCTATTGGATTTTTGTCCTCTGAAACAAGGAAACTGTGATGTGTTTCCGGTTTTGACCTGGATTTGATATTTGCAAGTTTCAACTAGCTGTGGAATATCATCATTACACAATATGGTTGCATGTGACTCACATTTACAGTTTGTATTGATTTTCTGTATTGAAATATTAGAAAACACTAGTTATCTTATGGGCTATACAACTCTTAGAAGCTGTACTGATTTCCTGACTACTGATCTAAGTTGTTAGCTTTTTCTATATGGCCTATGCATTTTTTTTCCTTTTTCTTTTGTTCAGCATTTTAGTTGGGCCTTGTTGCAAATTAAGGTCTGTTAGTTAATTGTTCTCAAAAACAGTTCTCTTTTTGAGAATAAAAAACCAAAAAATATGTTTGACAACTAGAAAATAAAAAACTGTTTTCTATTTTTAGAAATAGAAAACATGGTTTTTCTTAGAACATATTTTAATTGTTTTTACTTATTTTTAGAAGACTATTTTTAAAAATAATGGAGAAATATGAAGAATAATTGAAAATGAAGTACTACATATAAAATTTATTTTTAAAAATATTTGAAAACTTAGAAAACAAGTTGAAAACATTTCAAGTTTCCAAATAGAATCTTGTTCTAAAAAACATCAAAGAACTTTTTTTGAAAATTATTCTTAAAAATTGTTTTTTGAGAATAGTTTTTTAAAATGTTCCCAAACATATTCTATGTTTCCTTTCTTATCCTTTACCTCTTGTATGGATGTAGCTGCAGTGCAAGCAATTCCACATAATTCACCTGAAGCTTCACATTATGATGGGAGGGCATTAGAACTGACCAAAGGTGATGGGAAACAGCATCCCACAGAAGAGGGCTCCTCTTGTCAAACAGAAGATGATGTGAAGGGAAACAATGTGATCTTTAGGTCAAAGGATGGCACTGATCAAGCAATAACAGAAGTTTTCTCCTATGAAAGTTCAGCTATAAGACCTGGCATTGCTGCAGATATGAAATTCGGGGGATCTGGTTCCCACCCGAATCTACCATGGGTTTCCACAACAGGTTCAAATGGTAAGACAATTTCTGGTGTTACCTATAGATATAGCAGAGACCAAATCAGGATTGTCTGTGCTTGTCATGGGTCTCACATGTCCCCCGAAGAGTTTGTTCAGCATGCTAGTGAAGAGCATGCCAATCCAGAGACTGGCACTGGTTTAGCACCATTTTCCAGTAGCAACCCTGCCACTTCAGCTCAAAGTTGATTCCCTTGCAGCTATGTTCAATGAGACCAATAAATGTTGACCTATCATGCAAGGAAGAAAACCTGGTTATCATGCTATGTTATTTACACCAATTGTGAGATTTCTCGTCCCTTATCTCATTGGAGATGCTAGGATGTTATCTTTGTATCAGTTGTCTTAGCGGCACTTTCTGCAATGAATATTGCAGGAGTACTTAGTAATGTATAAGCATCCTAGCTTAATAGTAATGTTAAGTGCTTCACTGCTACCGAGCCAGATGTAGAGGGCAATGCATGTTCTCTGTACAACTGATATAATTTAAAGTTCTTTTCCAAAGTTCTATCTTGGTTTTGCAGTGGATTGTAACTTATGCGGTGCAGGGGTAGGATCAGTCTGGGATTTCATGAAATGATTCCACTTTTATTTTGCACTCATTTTGTCTATAACCCTTGCCATATGTTGAATTTGCACCTTTAGATGCTTGTAGAACACAATGGAGCCATTCAATCCAAATTCTTCTGCTTCAGCTGGGTGTCAGGAGGAGATAGCATTGCTTCCATTCAAGGCTTTACTCTGGTAAACATTATCCGTGTGTAAGACCGGACTGAGCTAAAACTATTTTCTTTTGCTGTGCCATTAGGACCTCTAGCCTAGTGAGGCTTTCTTTTAAAAAGGAAATCAGAGAGAGAGAGCGAGGCAATCTTATAATATGGTAACAATCTGTTTTAGAGATTAGATGTTCTGTTAATACAAAACAACACATTGAGGTGAATTGTGCCCCTTCACCACTGTGACTGTTTTTTCATTCACGGCCCAGCCAATTAAGATACATTTCCACATAAGTTTTATGTGCTTGATACTAAGAATTTCTTTAGCCTCATGCCACTTCCAATCCACCCATTTCTTGGGTTCATCTCAGATTTCAACCAGAACACCTCTCTCAGTGACCAGAATTGGACGATCACACCATTTTCCCTGGATTAATGTCACATACCTCTACTGTACGGCAGTATCACTGGCAGGCCTAAACCTAATTTTTTAGTTTCTCATCGTTCATTGCTTTTGTTTTTAGGCCTTTGTTTTATTTGACCACAGGCACCTCTTGCTCCACTGTTCTTAATAAAATTTCCTTACTTTTTCATTGAGAAAAGGGTCAATGTTGGCTAGCTGTGAAACAATAAAACATGTTTAAGGCAGACAAAAAGGCCTTGATCTTTGGTACTTCTTGGTCAAGCTAGCATGCATTATCTGTCATGCTTGTGTCACTTGGATTGACTATGTGGGCTCTCCTCCATACCCACACTATCCTCCATGTGAATCCCGGAGAAACGCCCCGAAGATTGTGTGTATGTGTTTATTCCTTACAACTTGGTTCTCCTCAGATACATCGGCAAAGCATGGATCATATTCTACTCTTTCTAATAATAGCAGAATCTTCCCATCAAGGAAATTGAATGGCAACCTCCCTACCACATACAGCCTCATGGTTCTTCGATGTCTTCTGACTTTTTCCCTTTCAGTTTAATATGAAATGAAAATCAGGCTTGCAGTGTTTGACAAGTTTTCAGGGTTTACCCGGTCGACTTCCTATTAACAACTCATTAATTCTATCCAATAGAAAAATGCAAATAACTTCAGAGAACTTGATTTGTGTACTTTCTAGCTCAGATGAGCTGAATTTGAGTTTGGGCCATACCCAGATTGTGAACCAACACCATGACTTCTGGGTTTTCTAAGAAACTCGTGGTGCTGCTAAATTTGACTTTCCATTTATTATTATTATTCACAAATACTACTGAATTTCAAAGATAAACATGGCCAGGTGAATCATTAACAACCAGGAACAAAGAAAAGCAAAGTCATACAAGAAAGGAAGAAAAGACAGGATTGAATAACAGACAACTTCTGAATGGATGGAGGTATAAACAGTGTGAAGTTTCACCACAATAAATAGGGTTTTAAATGGTTCAGTTTAGGTAGTTTGTCTCACTGTGGGTGGCGTCATCGCTGGACAGAACCCTTTAATTTAGTAGTATAGATGATATCATGTGCTTTTTCTTTGTTAAATGTCTTCCAAGCCAAGCCAAATATGTACACAGTTATAAGCATCTCCACCTTTCCATCACTACTGAATTCCACATTTTTAAAGCCTACCCTACAAAATAAAAATGATTTTCTCTAGTTTGGACACACAAGAACAGCCTAAGAAGAAACCGATAAAAGCGGCAAACCAGACAGGAGTAGTCTCCGGGGAGTGGGCATATATATTAAGAGGTCCATGAATAGCAGAACCATATCAAACTGCTATGCCCTTTGACAAGTTTTACATGTCTTGGTGGAATGCTTGTCGGGTAAGCGTGGAATTCTGGGCAAGTCTCGAGCTTCTGTCTTGGCGATGAATCGGTGGAGTTCGATTATCTGGTTTCTCCTTTCTGGGTTCTTGTTCAATGTTGAATCACAGGCTGCCCCAGGACAGGAGAACTTCTCTTCACAAGATGCTGTTACTGCTTTTAAACCAAGCCTTGCTGTGGTGATTGGAATCCTGACTGTGATGTTTTTGTTAACATTTGTTCTTCTTGTGTATGCAAAACTCTGTCACAGGGTGTCGAACAGTGATCGGGAAAATCAGCAGGGGCTTACCAGATCAGAGTCTCGGTTTTCTGGAATCGACAAAACTGTAATCGAGTCACTTCCTTTCTTCAGATTCTGTTCGCTTAAAGGGTCAAAGGAAGGGCTTGAATGTGCAGTCTGCCTATCAAAATTTGAAGACATAGAAATTCTCAGGCTGTTGCCTAAGTGCAAACATGCCTTCCACATTGACTGTGTTGATCAGTGGCTTGAGAAGCATTCAAGCTGCCCTCTTTGTAGGCACAAGGTCAGCGCCGAGGACCTTGCAATCTTAACGTATTCGAATAGTTTGAGGTTCTTATGGAACCAGTCTGAGCTAAGAGAGGACTCAAATTTGGAGCTCTTTGTTCAAAGAGAGGAAGATCATCATGGGTCTTCCAGGTTCAGCATTGGAAGCAGCTTTAGGAAGATCGAAAAGGGTGTGAAGGAAGAAGAATCAGTACTAATCCAAGAAGAAGAAGATAATAATGATGATGAAAAAATCTTGCACAAGATCAATCACAAGATTATTGTATCCGATGTTGTCCTCAAGAACAGATGGAGCAGTGTGAGTTCTTCAGACTTGATGTATCTGAATTCAGAACTGGTTCATGCCATGTCAAGCGATAGATTTGCTTCTTTGGATTCAAACAACTCCGCAATGGGAAGACCAATTGAGGACTGGGAAGTCATGAAGATCAAGGAGGAAATAGAGAGGAAGAGAATTTTCGAAAGCAGGGTCAGTAGAATCAACCAGAGCAACCCAGTTTCACCTTCAGGCCTTCCTTCTACTTCAAAAACTGAAGCAAACTCAGGTCATGCTTCACGCTCCTTGCATCCCACCGAAAAGAGATCAATGTCAGAGATCACAGCTTGTTCAAGATACGCAGATTTCAGTACAAAGAATAGAATTAGGGAGTCTTCTTTAGCTCAAAATAACATAAAGGAGGAGAGAATGAGGCAGCTTTGGTTGCCAATTGCAAGAAGAACAGTTGAATGGTTTGCCAATAGAGAAGGGTCTCAACAGTCTCAAAACACAAAACAGGCACCAGATGTATGAATCCAACCCAGAAATAGCTCTCAGAAGTTTCTCATTTCCTGCCATTTTTGCATATTTTGCAGTTTCTGAACATTGTTACCCGAAAATTGGATAGGAATCCATGGAAACACTCATCATGTAGGTATATTTCTTGTTATATACCAAAAAGAGCAGACATACATTTTCATTTTGTTATTTTCATGATTCCACATAAACTCCATGACATGTTTGCCATTGATGATGCATCCATTTTGTCATAACCAGATTTACAAGAAATATAAGAACAACTTAATTCTTCATTCCAGATTTGTATTCTACCAGATTACCAAAAGAAAATGTTATCCTGTTGATTGTTTTATTCAGATATCTCCTGCATATGCTCAATAAATAAATGCATGATTACATTATTAACAAAGGAGATTGAACAACAAGGAACTACTTGCCACCCTGGTTCTATGAATCAAGCAATTAACCCTTTTCTTTTTGAGGATTCTCTGAGTGGGAGACCCAATGAATCAAGTTGTGAGAATCTCTACTTGCCATCCACAAACCTCTGACAGATATTAAAAAAATAGTATCATAAAAAAAATATGATAAGAGATCCTTAAGGCTCCTGACTACTTCAAGAAACATTACTTTCATAAAGCATGCCCCCATTTGAAAGAGGACAAAAAATTCCAGCCAACCCCATCTGGGTATCACTGGATGGGTATGTTCATACCCATCCAATCTCTAGAATTTCTCTGGTATGTGCCCCTTAAAGTCTTTCATGGGCCACACCTGAGGTTCATGAGATTGTCATATTAATATTCACATATCTTGGAATCACAAGATGGGTGTTTCTAGTCAAAATTTTAATTTATTTTTGATAAACTACCATTCATTTTAAAACTTTTTAACCTATGAAGAAATAAGTCATTATCAAAATATGTTATTTAAGCTTGATTTCCTTGCCTTTTAAGTCTTCAGCTAACAGATTGAAGTTATCTAACAAATCTAAAGATTTCTTTTTCCTCTTGATTTGATTTTAAACATCACTTCGAATGCCTAGAGAACTCCAAAAAGGCACAAACAACAAATATGTCATTTTGTTACAAAGTCAATGATCACAAATCAATCCAAGCATGCCCTCTGGACTAGGGTTTTATTTTTAGGGGGGTGTCAGGATCAGTAGGGCAAGTGTTCAAATATACAAATATTAGCCATGTCAACTACGTAAGAGATGAGGCATCACCCTTTTGTCTTGGCTTAAGGAATCCAACAAATCATCTTTTGTAAGATTAAGATCATATGACATCTCATTTCTCATTATTATGGTTAATTACTCCCTACTTTCCAACTTTCCCTCTCTCACTCTCATATTTTATCTTGAGAAAATGTGGCCGGTTTGATCCATAAGCTTTGTTTAAGTCTTAATGATTAGTTCTTTGCCCTCCTTTAATTTTTATAACAGAGAAATAGATTGGAGGAGTTGGTGGGGAAAATGTAACCTTGCTGGAGTTATTATTATTAATACTTTTATTTAATTGAAATGAAAATATAAAAGGGAAAAGCAATGAAAACAAAGACGAAGAGAGCAGCCGAAGAATTGTGTTTTCAGCACAGTTGGGTTGGATAATTGAGTTAAGGTCCTCCTATTACCCGTAATTGATAACAAGGATATGAGATGGTAATGGACACAAATACCCCTTTTGACTTGTTTTTATTTTTATTTTACCATTCTTTACATGTCACTATTAATACATTATCTCTTATTTAACTATTTTTGGATTTTTCATTGGTTTTTTTTAAAACTCTTTTATATATAATTGAAAAATCAACATTATTTTATATTTTTAAATTATAAATAAAAAAAATTATATTGATGATTTAAAAACTATTCTCGAAAATACTTTCTAAAAAATGTTAATTTAAATAAATAAAAATTATCTTTTATATTTTAGAAGTAAATAATTTAATGATTAAAACACTATTTAAAACGAATATATTCACTATTTTATTTTCCTTTATTCTAAAAAGTGTTTTAAAGTTTTTTTTCCTATTATAAAAAAAAAAGTTCAAATTTTTTTTTAAAAAATTTCTTCCTTTCTTATTTAACTTTTTGCACGTGACTTTTAATAATAAGTTATATGAAATGTTGTAAATTTGTTTAATAATGATTTTTTTAATGATTTGAATTAATTGAAAATTTATCAACATAAGAAAAAGAAAAAGTAAAATAAAGAAATAAGATAGATGAAGAGTTTTTATTTTAAATATACAATTAAAAAGTTTTCGTATGACTTCATTTTAGAAGTGAATTATATCCATATATAGTAGATATTTAATTTTTCTTAAATAAAAGGGTTAAAAGGTATATTTACTCATTTTAGATGAAAACAAGAAATTAAAAATTATATAGATTGTGTTTGAGTTTGGTTTAAAATTATTTTCCTAGTTTCTATTTTTTATTTTTTATTTTTTTAAAAAAAATAAATTTTATTTTCTATATGGTCTCTTTTTGAAAATGTGTTTAATTAAAAAATAAAAACTATTTTTAAAAATGAAAATTGAAAACCTTATTTAGTATTATTTTTTTATATGAAAATAATAAAAAGACTCAAAAGAGTTTGGTCTTAAGTCATACACTTTATTTAACTCTCACATGGAAATTTTAATATTTTATACGGTAATGATATTTGGAGAAAAAAAATTGACCTTAAGTTCTCTACCATTTTCTCAACCAAATCATTGGAAGCACGATTAACACACCTACGTGAATACATAACTTAGAAGGATATGGAATTTGTGTCACTATACAAGTATTACACTAACTGTACAATGAAAATGTACTAAGTGTACAAGAGTGTATAAAGTTACCCTTTGTGAAAGATTTCAATCGATTACGAACCACTTCATTTTATTTTCTTTGTTACCCGCATATTGTACACTCATGTTGTACACTTTATTTAGCTCTCACATCAAGATTTCAATATTTTCCCTAATAATGATGTTTAAAAAAAAAAATTGACCCTAAGTCATCCAATATTTTTTCAACCAAACAATTAGAAACATGGTTAACACACCCACATGGACACATAATTTAGAAAATATATGAAATTTGTATCACTATATAAGGGTATTACATTAACTGTACAAGGGTATTACATTAAGAAATATACTAAGTATACAAAGATGTATAAGGCTACCATTTGTGAAAATTTTCAATTGAATCTGAATCATTCCTTTATTTTCCTTGTCACCCAAGGATTATATACCCATTTCATACATTTTATTTAACTCGCATATGGAAATTCCAATGTTTTCCCTAATAATGATGTTTGAAGAAAAAAATTTAATCATAAGTCATCCACCATTTTTTCAACCAAATGATTAAAAACATGTTTAACCCACCTACATGGACACATAACTTATAAGGCATATGAAATTTGCACCACTTTACAATATTATACTAATTGTACAAAGGAAATATGTCAAGTGTACAAGAATGTATAAAACTCTTAATAGGTTTTGTACAATTTATAAACAACTTGAGTTTGACATTAAAACGATTATCGATAGTTTTTTTTTTTTTTAATTACCAAACTATGCCATTAAGACCAATGAAAAATAATGTACAACATATTTATTATTTTGTAAATAAGAAACAAAAAAAATATTTGATGATGTCTAATTTGCAAGTTAGAACAAATAAAAAATACTAATACGTTATGAGGTGTTTAAAAATTGTTTAATATATATATGAGAAATAATGTAAGTTTGAAATAAAGAATAATATTTATTATATATTATGTAAGTTTGAAAAAAGAAATAATATTTGATAAGGTATTTAAAAATTATTTACTTCAAAAATGCATTTGACAATAATAATTTTTAATAATTTATCTTCAATTTTCAATTTGTTGGAGAAAAATGATTGATAAATCATTCGAGTTAGTCTCACTAATAAATAGGTGAGAGAATGGTGAAAAAGTCAAAAAGAGAATGAGAAAAGTAGAAGTGACCGATAAAAAATAGTTTTCTCATTTAATAGTCAAAGGTATTTTAGGAATTTTTTAAAGGCAATATCCTTCCTCTCAATTTCTACTTTGAATTTAATTATGAATGATCTCCATGGGCTCCTCCTTTCTTCCTCTTCTTTCTTGTTATTCAGACCTTTCCTTTCATAAATTGAAACCAAAAATAGGGGAGGGGCTGCTGCTATGACTGACCATCAAGACAGTGGCAATGCCTCATCATGAGTAACAGTTCACGAGTGTGCAGCCAGGCGCTGCTGCCGGTCATGGTGGTTTGCCACGGCCCCATCTCATAGAAAAGGAAAGAAGTGAAGGAACGGGGTTAGACTGAGGATTAGGGTTGGGGTGGGATGCGTGTGAGGAAGATGAGCTTTCATATTTAGTTGTGGATTTTAAAAAGACAAAAAGATGGGTGGAAAAACATATTAGGTGGGTGTTAGTAACATTACTCAATACATCATTCTACATATGTACCCGAATCAATAAAATTACCCACAAGATGAGGGAAATGGAACAAATAAAAACTTACACAATCACTCCCAATTTCTAAAACAACCTATTGCCCTCATCAACCTTCCTCCTTTACAGTAGTAGTATCTGTGGGTTGATGAGGGTTAAGCAGAATTTCAGATACAACTACTGAATATGAAAATTAAACAAGGCAACATACAACATAAGAGAAAAATGGGTCGAAAAAGAATGGTAATTTTGATATTCTGACAGAAAGGAAAGTTCCCCCTATTGACCTGATTGCAATTATTTAAGTAACACACAGCTCAATTCGACAGTTCCTGAAAAAGCAAATACATGCCAATCTCTTCGTCTATGATTGATAATACAAACAAAACAAAAAAAAATGAAAAGTGGTTTGGCAAAGGAAATATGGTTACTTAGAGCCACCACTGCCAATGTTTTTGGAGAACCAGAATTTCATTTTTGGAAAAAATAAAAGTGGACCATTAAAACATTTACATATTTATGCATTTACAAAAGCAGAAAAAAGACATTAAAATCTTAAAAATTTATTAACTGACCTCCCCCATTGAGCTGCTTAAATGGCCAGTTGGGCTAAAAGAGAATTTCCAATGCTGTTCTGTACATCATGCGAAGGAGAATCATGGGGTTGAGAGAGAATTCTGTTCTGCAACTCACTCACTTTCTCCATCTTGTGTTGTAAGTTCAGGATGCATATTAATTCAAAAATTCTCGCATGGGAGAAAAGAAATGCAGTTGAAAAATGTTTATAACTGACTGAAACCCCATTCCAAGAATTCTTCTACCACTCTTCAAGCCATTCTGGAGTATTAAGTTCTTCTGGGTCTCGAGATGGGGAAAGTGAATGAATGGTATAGTCCTCTGTGTGATTTTCCAGATGTTGAGCTATTCGAGATGTGATCTCATGTGGAACAGGAAAGCTAGAATCTGTCAGTCTCTTCCAATCAATCCCATCAAACCACTTATGCCTTTTGACAGAATCTGGATTTTGGCTTCCAAGTCTTGTGCTTTCATCAACTTCAAGTAACTAAATCAATTCATTTATAAAAATAAGCAAAGCGTTCAAAAATATCCTGAGATTCCCCCCAGGCACAGTAAAAAACACAGGAAATAACTAAAAGTTCAAATAAGACCTTTGTTATGAGATCAACAGCTTCAGGACTGAAGGTGCGCGGAAGGTTTAGCTGTCCCCTTGCAATCTTTGCAAATGTATCAAGCTCACTTTCTCTCCATGATCCAAATGGCATTTCACCTTGTAGCATAAAATAGATCAAGACTCCCAGTGCCCACCTGCACATATTTAAAACTCAGAAGAAAATTTCCAGGACACCAGCAATTTAAAAGGGAAGATATAGAGCAAACACCACAAATTGTTCACATATAGTGATTCTAATCACTAAAGTAAACAAGTTTACCATATCCAGAAATTTCTTAGTGACTCCAATTGCTTTCCCCAGAAGCAATATAAGATAAAGAAAAACAATTAATCAATATATATATATATATAGCGCAAACGATTTCCACAGATGTATTATTCCAGATGATGAGTGCAATCACTGTTACCCAAAAACAAATAAGAAAAAGAACCATTGGGCTCTCCTAAGCACTCTACTTCTGTTTAGATTTTTTTTTTTTTTTTTTTGTCTTTCAGAATGAAAACAAAATTTAAAATTACCACTTTTGTTTCTTGTGATTCACACTTGGATTTTTATTTTTTTTTTCTAATTTGAGACAGCATTCAATGGTCCAAGATACTGTGCAAGGTGAGGACAAATCCCAAAGTTATACAAGTTTAATATTTACCAGTCAGCAGGAAAGCCATGTCCTTTTCCTTGGACTATCTCCGGTGCTAAAGAGTCTGCCATCCCACATATTGTAAATGTTCTTTCATCAGCCAACTTCTTCCCAAATCTGAAGTCTACAAGCTACAATACAGCAAGGGAAAAGAAAATAATGAAGAATGTTATTTTTCAAGTTGCTCTTCTTCATAAGAACAGAGAAAAGGGAAATGTAATAATACGTCTATTAATCAATATAATGCAGCATAAATACCATAATAAAACCAACCTGCAAATGTCCTGTGTGATCAAACATTAGAACATCAGGAGACACACCTCTGTAGAGAATACCATTCTGAAATTCAAATAAGAAAATAAAACCCCCAAAAAAAGTTGAAATCATGGTATATGCAAAGCACAGTTAGCAGTTGAGGAAGAAAAAAGGTAGAAAAAGAACTCTAGACATCAAACCTTGTGTAAATTTTCCAAGGCAATAACAACAGAGGCAGCACAGAACCGTGCAGATGGTTCATCTAGTGGAGTGTGAAGTATCGAAGCAAATGGGCAGGCAAGACATGTATTCAGCAGGATACTGGCATGGTTCTGGTCAGCAATAGTGCATAGAACCTGTGGCACACAAGCTGAAGGAGCCATACTCATCATTAGATTCTTCTCCTTTAAGACCTGTGCTTCCTTCCCAAGCCTTTTGATCTTCTGCTTTGAAAACCTTTTCAAGCTTAGCAAATTTTCTGATAGCCAGTCAGACCCAAAAAGAAGCATTTCATCAGTCAGTTTACCGTTCACATAAATGTAGAAATAATATCTTAAAAAAAGTAACCAAAACAAAAAGTAACACAATGAAAACTGGTGCAATGGAGGAAATAAACTAAGATAATATAAAATAAACCAACCTGAATCTCTCAACAATACAAGCCCAATCTCACTGCAGTCAGTGGAATATAAACAGGTTCTCCACTCCTAAACAAAATTAGATAATTTCAGATGTCTATCTATTTCAAAACCAAGGTCTTTGCAACATGGACTCTAGCAAGACCCATTAATTATTCCTTACCAAGTCAGAAGGCTGAACTTTCGTAAGAGTTGAAGGATCGATATTTTTGACAGATTCCTTAGGGAGGCTTGAAGAATAGTCTCTTGAATGGTCTCTTGACCTAAACAACATTAGTATTTTCAGGGTAAGATGTACTTCTAATGTATTAAACACTTAAGAACAAGAAAGGACCAAATACTTGTCAATCATAAAGCTCCAAACTACCTTGCATTGAAAATACCAATTTCATTCAATAAGGTGGCATTTGGTAAACTTAAAACTTAATACTATTAAATATTAGGTTTTACCAAACACCCACTAGCACCTTAAGATAACTTAATCTGAATTTTACTTAGTTGAATTTAAAACTCATTACTCAATGTCCATTTAGATACACTTCCTCTTTTTTATTTTTAAAATTAGAAACTTCTATATAAAGTAGAACATCTTGTACAAAAATTATAAACTTATGTTATGTCTTTAAAAATCACTTTCAAAAATTATAAAATTCAAGATAGTAAAAAAATTTTAATACCTCAATTTATTTTAACAGTTTTTAAAACCATTACTTCTTCAATGTAAGCCTCAAAGAGTTCTTGTATCTTAGATAAAAGTCACTACAGTTATCTGATTTTAAAAACAGAACAGGAAGTGTATCTAAATGGACACTGAGTAATAAGTTTTAAATTCACATATTTACCCTTTTTAATATTAGGTAATGAGCTTATGAGAGATAAAAGAGAAAAAATCTAACAAGTGTTAAAGAGTTGATAAGAAGCCAAGAGTTTTGGAAGGCACAAAACTATTTTGGATTCAGAAAAAGTGATTTCTCTTAACTTATTGTTTCAAGTTATTGTACCAAATAGACTAAATTTGCTTAATGAACTATAAATTATACTAACTCATTAAGTTGGTTTAGCAAATATCCCCTAAGATATAAACAGTAACATTCCCTACAGGAAGTTAGATCGTACTTTTCATCACCCTGTGACAGCTTTGCCAATGGACCAACAACAGCATCAAACTTTTCCTTTGTTAAAACAGCACACACCACATCACCCATAGCAACTGCACTAAAGGAGCCAATATTTTCACCAAGAAGTGCCCATTCACCAAAATAGCTTCCCTCAGTCTTCACTACAAACTCTGTACTGCTTTCTGTATCATCATCCTGCTTTTGATTGTCAGATACAAGGCTCCCGAAGCTTGGACTCCTTATTGAGTCTGGATCAAAAGTGATTCTCACTTGTCCCTTTTGGATGATATACAAAGCAACAGGACCCTCATTCTGCAAGCACAAGCTGGAAAAAGTTAACGAAAAAAGACAATAACACATATTAAATGGAATATGTTTTTGGATAGAGTAAGTTTACTTTGTCAACTATTGTTTGCCCATCAGAGAAGGACACTTCAGAAAGAGAATCTGCAATGTGGCTCAACTGTAAGATTGTCAACCTTGAAAGAAGATCTACCGACCGAAGCAACTTCAAGGATGACAAATTTGAAAATTCAGACATCAAAATTCCTCGAAAATCTTCTCTTTTCAAAGCCCAAAGAGTTCCATTTGTCACAGCACGAACAGATGCCTGAAGCGGTTTGTTATACCTGAAATACCACATATCCCCAAAAAAGGACATGCACAGACAGAGAGGAAAGGAGGGACAAAAAGCAGCAGTAAGAATAAATAGGACCACACTGATTACCAAGAAAAGTTTAACCGGACAGTTTTTACATATGTCATGGAACTGCACCAACTTTCCGGGAAATTATACCCCTAACAAGATTGTGCAACCCACAAATGCACAAATGTAACAACATCAGAAATATTGTACTCAAAAAGCTTGTGCAATCATTAATAAAATCTAGCAGTTTTTGACAATGCGTTCACAATTGTGTCATTTTGATTATTTCTGAACCTATTCAAAAAGTGCTTGCAAAGTCTACAACTTTTTACAAGTTTCATTGAATTGAAATTGGCTCAATAATTATAATTATTTGTTCACTAATCCAGTTTATAATTATTTAATTTTTAATGAACTAAAATACCAACTTGTTGAAAATTGATGAGCCAATCCATTTTTAACAAAAATGAAATTGTCATTTAAACCCAGCATGAAGGAGTGAAATGATAACTCACATGAGTGCCAGCTCGCCAAAGGATGATAACTTTTCAGCTGTATACTGTTGCAGAACCCTAGTCACCTCGCCATTTTTTTCTTCCTGTTATCCATAATATCTTGTTAACACCAATATCAAAAAACAAAAATAATAATAATAATAATCTAGCCTCCAAAATGTACAACTGGAAAACTAGAAGATAATTGAATTGATCAAGGATGATTATCAAGGTAGCCTTTATATTAGTTCTGAAATAGTTTGAACAACAATAAGAAGAAACTGATGGCATCACACAAATTAGTAAATCTGAAGTTGCATCAAATAACAAAAGTTAGAACCTGGGTTGCCAAGACCTCAAATTCTCCACTGCCAACAACATAAAAGCAGTCACCTTCACCACCCTGCAAAATACAAAATCAATTACATTTCTGCAGCTATGAATACGACTGTAGTTAAAAATTGCATTTACATAAACAGTCCTTAATTTCTGGCATGCGAAGCCTGCGGACCTGAGGTTCAGCATACTAAAAATAAACCTCTAAGTCAAGCAGCATTAGCCTACCCATGTGCATGAGAATATAAAATAGAAAAGTGGTGGCGAATATGTGTTTGCAGCTTTGATAAAGGTTCTCATCACCAATTATGTCCACCACATACTCGAACTTGAATGGAAATCTGTTTATGGTTACAATTTATAAATCTCATACCAGAGACAGAAATAAAATATATTCAGGTTAATTATTTAATTCCTTCTGCTTAAAATTCTTGTTTCTTAATGCTTTTAGTAGTTTAAAGATAGAAATAGTATGTCTGTAAATTGTAATTGTTACATCTTTTCTAGAGATTATGCTCAACTTGGATGAACTTTGATCCATATCTGCCACTGATACACATACACACACTATCCAGGTTATGCACAACGGTTGAAGAACTCTACTCAATTATAAATTTAAAAAGATTAAAGAGAAGAAGGGAAGGGGGAAAGACAGACAGACAGAGAGACAGAGAGCTAGCCTGTTTCACTACAACATCCCCTGATTGAACTTCAACTCGTTGCATGCAATCCAACAAGACATGGCACTGAGAGTCAGTAAGCTTCCTGAAGAGGAAATGGTCATGCAATGCCCGCTCAATGTGTGCCTGTGACATATGTGAATAAAATTGCTAACCACAAATGTATGGGATAAGGACTCATTGTAAGATGAACTTGTTCCAGTCTTCTCTTCATATAAACTTGTGTCAAAAGCAATATTTATAATAGAAAAAGGTTTACCTCTTCTTCCCATGTCTTCCTGTGAGCTGGAGATGGAGGAACCCAAACTTGACCATTCTCCAGAGAACTTTCAATGGCACGAAGACGTGCCCGTGATAAATCATGCCTTACCCGATGGTTCCTAGAATTCCAGCTCAAGGTTGAAGGAGATTCAGATCCTGTTACTTCCACGACTTGTGGAACAGGAGGTCTTGAAATAGCACCAAGATTTGCTGATTGTCCAACAGCAGGCTGATGAAAGAAGACAAAATCAGTTGACTGAACTCACAAAAAATCTATAAATAATAAACAAATGATCATGTGAAGCACAATATAAATCAGATAAAAGACAATAGATAGAGCAAAACAAGCCCTCACATCAGTTAGCCCATTAATATGCACAACTATCACAGTAATGTCATCTGTGCGAGTTTCATACTGTAGCCAAAGCCGATAAGATTCAGCAACAATTGCAGCACAAGCATCACGGGGATCCTTAAATTTTGTAACCTGGAAATTCAGTAACAAAATCAGGAACACAATTATAAACATGAGAAGAGGCACTATATCTGCCAATGCAATTTCTATTCAGAGATGGAAATATAAGGGAGTGAGAATTAACACAAGTTGAACTGCAGTTATTTTTCTCTCTTCAGAGATGGAATTTAAAAGCAATGGATTCTCTGCAAAAGGAAGCAAGGGCTAATCAATTTACTAAGTTGAAACTGGATAGCTGCTGAACAGCTAGGAAAATCATTGGGTCTAAAAGAACTAGAGCATCTAAGCCATCACTGTTATGATACTGAGGAGACAAGAAATAGGTAATATAAGTTCACAATGCCAGTCATAACTGTCTGAATAGCTTGCTGGCAAAAGCCAAGGCTCTTACCATCCACACATGTAGGTGCATGCCACAAACAGCAAAGCATCATACTCCCCCTATAATAAGCACTTAGCATAGAAGAGCCTATTTGACTCCATCATAGGCTTCACCCTCAAAATGTGGCAAAGCATGTCACAATGATCAGATCCTTAGTTCTTGCTACTGCCATGTTTCATGTTCTAAAGTTTTATCATCTCTATCATGTCCTTTCCTCAGTAATATAACATGATTTTTTAAACTTAAGCTATAGTTTTGTAGGCCCTTTGTTTTCTGGTCTGTAATTACTTGGTTTGAACGTAATGACCTTGTTAGTCGCTATTTTCCACTTTCATTTTAGAATCAGAAATAATCATTCCATTGCACTTAATTAGTGAGTACAAACAAGGATAAGAAATCCTTCCAAGAACACAATCTGCTGTACAATATCAAAAAAAGCTAACTGCACAGGTGAAGATTGTCATAAAAACAATCCAAACTATTATTCAATATAACTAACTAAAGGTAAAAGAAAATCCAGTAAAAAAGAAATCAAAATACATTAAAAAGAAACCAAATACTGTCCCGATGATTTGCTAAAAGATTCACCATATAACTGGTCAAGCTAGGAGCCTAACAAAAGGAACAACCCAACTCTAAAGTAATATAGAAAATTTGACAAAGCTAACCATCAAACTTCTGTCGCCATCCTTTTTCCTTAGGCAACTAAGATATGACTATGGCAAATCCCCCTCCACCAATAGATTGGAAAGATCAAAATTTAGCCTAGAAAGGCCCTCCAATACGGATAAAATCTCAGCCCTGATAGAACAACCCTCTTCAGTAGGTGTAGAAAAAAGCTCTCACCATTGTACCAAAATGACCCCTAAGCAATCCTCCAATTTCTAGTTGTCCTCAGTGACTCAAAGAACACCAACCAAAATTTAACTTGGCAAAACTCACTAGTGGTGATGATAATACAAGAAGTGTCTTCTCCACTAACCTCAACTTGCACATTAGATTCTAATCTAGCAATATAAGGGCCACATAAGGGTCTGCAAAGGCTTCATTAACAAAAGCAGAATGATGAGAAAAAAAAAAAAAAACTAACTTTCAAACTGCCTCCAAATTCCTTCATATATCATAAGAATCCCGTATTCAATCAATTAATTCAAATCAATTTGAAGCTAGCAATACACTAAAGAGTCATGCCTCCAAGAAGTCTTTTAAAACCCTTGAACGAAATTATCACCATCCCCACCATGCTTATGGATGGAACCCTTTCAATCTAAGCAAGTCAAACAACTAATGTCATAATGACAATGCTATCAAGCTATGTAAGAGACAATCAACTCATTCTCCAGTCCCCTTCCACATGATACACCACTTTAACTAGAGTGTTTTGCATGGCCTCTTTAACCAGAGCAAATCATTGACATTAACCCACTCATTTTCCAAAAGCCACACCAAAGGCCTCTCTACTTTTGATTGGGCTCTAGATTTCTAAACCAATTTTATGAGGATAATGGGAATTGAGTTGTGTAGAAGTAACGAAAGCCTTAAAGAATGAACTAACTAAGAATAATCTGAGGAATCCATCAAAAGAAAAAAAAACCTAAGAATAAATGTGAGGAAACCAAAAACTAAAATCTCACATTAGGAACAATGAACGATAAATAAACAACTAAAGCAAACACAAAAATAACAATTTCCTCAATCTCTTGATTTAAAAGGTTGAAAAGAAAATTGAAATTTCAAAACCAAGGAAGAGAAATCACAGCCCTAAAGAGATTTGGGTATTGGACAAGAAAATGTTGATTGATTACCTTCCAAACATCGTTATGAAAACGAATTTTTGCACCATCCGCACAAAATAACAAGTAGGACAAAAAGACAGAAAATTTATTTAATAGCCTTCCAAGGGCAACAACATGACCACCTAACAACCAAGTTAGTATAACATCTAGTAGAATGTGGCCAATAGGTACTCAAGATGACCTTTTGCCCTATATATATATACATGCACCACTTTCCCAAAAGAGCTTTATTTCTCAAGGATACCCTCAACACTAAAAACCCATTCCCTCTCAGGCTAACAAATTGGTCCAAACCCATGAGATGATCACTCATTCCTTTTACAATCCCGAACAAAGAAAAACCTTTTGCAACCTCTCTATCCTAGGAGCCACTTTGACCAAAGTCCTAAACATAGATAGGAAATTAAGGTAAAATGGAACAAATATTACTAAACAAGAGTTATTCTACCACCTACTGACAAGTAGGCTTTCTTCCAACTATCAAAACATCAAGAAATCCTATCCAAAATTGAATCCCAGCAAGAAACAACTCTAGGGTCCCCTTCAAAGGAAGACCCAAATAACAAGGAGCCAATAAAAAACACTACATTCTAAAAGGATAGACAATTAAAGAACTTAGCCCTAAATTCCATTTCGGTTCGAGAATATGTGGTTGAAGGAGGAGGGGTTTAAGGAGCTGTTAAAGGGCTGGCGGCAAGGATTGAACTATAGTGGGTCCTATAGTTTCATCCTGACAGAAAAATTGAAGGCTCTGAAAATTAAGCTGAAGGAATGGAACTCGGAAGTCTTTGGTAAAGTGGGGGTGAACAAAGGGCTGGCTCTGGTTAAAGTATCCTACTAGGATAATCAAGAGCAACTTAGAGCTTTAAATAAGCAGGAGCTAGAGGCGAGAAAGGAGGCTAGGGAGGAGTTCAAGAAATGGGCTCTAATGGAGGAGACTTCATGGAGACAAAAATCAAGAGAAATTTGGTTGAAGGAAGGCGATAAGAACACGGGATTTTTCCACAAGATGGAAAATTCTAACAGAAGGAGGAACTGCTTGAAAAATATTGAAGTCAATAGTACCTGGCTTTCAGAAGATCATGATATTCAAAGGGGAGTGGTGAGGGCCTTTTAGGATCTTTTATCAGAACCAAGAGGTTGGCGTCCTTGTTGGAACAACATTGAGTTCGACAACATTGGGGTTGAAGAAGCAACCAGGCTGGAGGAGAGTTTTTCTGTGGATGAGGTGTTCTCGGCCCTATCAGATCTGAATGGGGACAAAGCCCCTGGTCTGGACGGGTTCTCCCTTGCATTCTGGCAATTCTGCTGGGATTTTGTCAAAGATGAGGTCTTGGGTTTCTTCAAAGATTTTTTGAGAGGGGAAAATTCGTCAGAAACCTAAACACCACCTTCTTAGTTTTAATCCCAAAGAAGTGTGGGGCTGAAGGCTTGAGCGATTTCAGACCCATCAATTTGGTGGGGCGTCTTTACAAGCTGCTTGCAAAGGTCTTAGCCAATAGATTGAAAAAGGTAGTGGGAAAAGTGGTGTCTTCAACCCAAAATGCCTTTGTTGAAGGTAGGCAAATTCTTGATGCTGCGTTAATAGCTAATGAGGTCATAGACTCCTTGTTGAAAAGAAAGGAAAGTGGGGTTTTGTGTAAATTGGATTTAGAGAAGGCCTATGATCGCATTAATTGGGATTTTTTGCTATCAGTGATGCAAAAAATGGGTTTTGGGGAGAAATGGGTTGGGTCGATTAGATGGTGCATATCCATCGCTTTGTTTTTGGTTCTGGTCAATGGTTCTCCAATTGGTTTTTTCCGAAGCTCCAGGGAGTTAAGGCAAGGAAACCCCCTTTCTCCTTACCTTTTTGTCTTAGGAATGGAGGCCTTAAGTAGTCTCATTAACAGAGCAGTGAGAGGGGGTTTTCTATCAGGTTGCAGGATAAGGGGAAGGGAAGGTGTTGGGACCCAAGTTACGCACCTGTTGTTCGCCGATGATACTTTGGTCTTCTGTGATGACTCTCAAGAGCAATTGGCTTTTCTAAGTTGGTTATTAATGTGGTTTGAAGCCATTTCCGAACTGCGCATTAATTTGAACAAAAGTGAGATTTTGCCAGTGGGTAGAGTGGAGAATGTTGAGTTATTGGCTGCTGAGCTTGGCTGCAAAGTGGGATCTCTCCCTTCCACTTATTTAGGGCTCCCTTTGGGTGCTTCGCATAAGGCGGTTAAGGTTTGGGGCAGAGTGGAAGAGCGGATGAGGAAGAAACTTGTCTTGTGGAAGAGGCAGTTCATTTCTAAGGGAGGAAGAATCACTCTCATCCGAAGCACTTTGGCGAGCATGCCAACCTATCTTATGTCATTATTGCGCATGCCAAGCATGGTTAAATTAAGACTTGAGAAAATCCAAAGGGATTTTCTTTGGGGGGGGGGGAGCGTTGGAGAAGAGGCCCCATCTTGTTAAGTGGGCTGTTGTCTGTACTCACAAAAAAATGGGTGGATTGGGGATTAGAAATCTTTCCATTCTTAATAGAGCCCTCTTGTGCAAATGGAGTTGGCGTTTTGCGGTTGAAAAAAAGAGACTCATATTGGAAGCTTATTATTAGTACGAAGTATGGAGCCCAGTGTACAGTGGCTGGAGTGTTGTGGGGGATGGTTCTTAGCCTGTTTGGAGCCCAGTGGGTTTTTCCAGAAACTGTTAAGGAGGTGATTATCAGCTGGAAGGGCTCTTTTGGGCAAAAAGAGGAAGAGAATTTGGAGATCCATACCGTTATTTATTTTTGGACGGTGTGGAAAGAAGGAATAGACTAGCATTTAGGGGGGGAGCTTGCTATAGCAGAAAATTAAATATTCTTTTGTTTGTAATTTGTGGGGGTGGGCTAAGTTGTATAATGGTGCGGAGTCCCGCTCCCTTATAGGTTTCCTGGAGTGGCTAGCCTCCAGTTGAGGGTTGGTGGGTTTTTTGTTTGTTTTTTGGTCTTTTGTTGTGAGGCCGTCGTCGCCTCGTATACTCCCTGTGTACCTTGCGGCGTTTGCCTTTGCTAATATATTTGTGTTTACGTATCAAAAAAAAAAAATTATTAGTACGAAGTATGGGGATTGAAAAAGGAGGGTGGAGCACTCGCGGGGCTAGGGAGGGCCATGGGGTAGGGCTTTGGAAGGAAATCAGCAAGGAAGGTTTGTTATCGCTCAATAATGTATCATTCTCGGTGGGGGATGGTAAAAGGGTGAGGTTTTGGAAAGACATTTGGTGCGGGAACACCCCCCTTTGTGAGGCCTTTCCCTCCTTGTTTGATTTAGTGGGTTCTAAAGATGCGTGGGTAGCGGACTATTGGGACCCAAAGGGGGAAGAGGGAGGGTGGACTCCCCATTTCCTTAGACCTTTCAATGATTGGGAGGTGGAGGAGGTGGAGAGACTCCTTTCATCCATTCAAGGAAAGAGGTTGGTTGCTGATGGAGAGGATAGGATGCTGTGGAAAGAGACGAAAAATGAGATTTTCACGGTAAAATCTCTCTATAAGTCTCTTGTTCATAGTTGTGCAGTCTCGTTTCCCTGCAATATTATTTGGAGTCCGTATGTTCCTACAAAGGTAAGTTTTTTTGCTTGGGAAGCTTCTTGGGAGAAGGTCCTTACTCAAGATCAGCTCAAGAGAAGGAGCTGGATTTTAGTCAACAAATGTTGCTTGTGTTGTGTTGAAGAGGAAACAATAAATCATATCCTTGTTCATTGTTCTAAGGCGAAGATTTTGTGGGATCTTGTGTTTTCTCTTTTTGGGGTTAATTGGGTTCTGCCGTTTACGGTGAAAGACACTCTATTAAGTTGGTATGTTTCTTTTAAGGACAAGAAACATAAAAAGGTTTGGCGGGCAGTTCCTCTTTGTTTATTTTGGACGGTTTGGAAGGAAAGAAATAGGATAGTCTTTGATAATGAGGCTTTGTCGACTCAAAGATTGAAAAATTCCTTTGTTTGTAATCTCTCATCCTGGGCTAAATCTTCTATAGTTGTAGGCCCCTTAACTTTGTTTAACTTTGTGGAATGGTTGGGTTCTTGTTGAGGGCAGATGATTGCTTGTGTTTTTGTTGTTTTTTTTAGATGACACTTGTATATTCCCTGTATGCTCCAGGTCGCCTTTCAAGCACCCTTTTTCTAATATATCTTTGTGTTTTTGCCTATCAAAAAAAAAAAGAACTTAGCCCTAACTAACATTGATACCTAATAGGATGCTCTTATCTCTAGATTTTTCTTAAGCCCTGGAAAATGTCAAATCACCAATAAAATTGGTTCAAGACATTGTGTGAAATCTGATCTATTTCTTGAAGAAAAAAATGATATCAATAGTAGACCATAAATGAGTCACCCATGTTCTACTTGCACCCACCATAAAGCCCTTTAAGATACCACATTCTCCCACTCTCATCATTAAGATACCACAATGGCAATAACGATAAAAAGAAAGAATGAAAATGGATTGCCCTATCTTAAACCCCTATTAGATGTCTTAACCCATTTTTTAAGCATCCACTTACTAGCATAAAAACTCATTGATGACAAACATCCACAAATCCATGATCTCCATCTCTACCTAAAACCTTTATTTCTAATGAATGATTGAAAACTCTCAACCCACATAACCATAACCTTAATCAAAATCAATATTAAAAACAATCCCTCCTCCTAAACATCTTTTATCATCCAACACTTTGGTAAAGGCTTCTTGAGAAAGATGAATGATCTCATACAAATCCTCATGTAAACACTAAAACATCAACTTGGCCATGATTTGGCTCCTTTCGTGCACTAAAGCAGTGAAAATGGTATTAATGCTCTTATTAACTACTCCGCTATCATAGGATTCAACAAACCTCCTCGATTGTGTTAAAGCAATCATATACAATGCTAAAGTAAAAACCATTTGGGTTTGGTGCCTTTTCCTTCTCCACGTGAAAGATCACTTCTCCTATTTCCTATTTCTAAGAGAGGTCACTCCAAACTACTAAATGGGAGATAGTCTATACCTTCTAAACATCACAAATCCTCATTGATTAATTGTAAAGTTTACCAGGAAAAATCAAAATCTCTTTTGAGATACTATGTTGGTCATCCAACATCACACCTTCCTTAATCACTAAATTTGATCAACTTCCCTTCTTCCATTAGCCATCATGTCGGAGCACTTGGAATTGAAGTCCTCCTCCTTGGCATATTTTACTCTAGTTTGCTAGCTCCAATGCAACACTTCCCAAAAAACAATTGTTCCAACTCCACTTTCTGAAGGGATCTTATAGGTTGCTAATTCATTACTCCAAGGCTCTCCTCCTTGAAGGAATTTACCATGGCAATTTCCCTAATGAAAGCTATCTTTCTTTTCCTAATATTCTCAAGAGCTATCTTATTTTACCATTTCAATTTTGCTTTAATGTCTTATCGTCTCTTCATAAACCTATGACCTTCCCAATCCACACCTTGAAACTCTCTCCATCAAGTACCCATACAATCTTTGAAATCAAGGTAAAGCAACCACATGTTTTCAAACCTAACTAGAGTTAGCCCTCACTTCAAAAGATTGATATCTAATCCCATTTAGGGCAAAGTAATTTTTTATCAAACAAAGAACTTTTGCAAATTGACCAAGTGAAAGTGGCATTTCTACGAAGGGAATCAACAAACTCGCACTCCCTAATTTCTAGTAAAACAAGATCACTCCTGATGCACTCTCCCAAGGTGATCCAATAACTCATTCCCACAACTCCTTTATAAGCATGAGAGCATTTGAGACAAAAACCTTTAGATAAGTGACCCGGCTGCCAAAAATAAAAAATTAAAAATTAAAATTTCTTTTACTATTTGAAGAAAGTATGACTAAAACTAAAGAGGACCCTCAAACCATCTTGATGCACAAAAATATCCTAAAATATAGTGAACTTGTTCCACTTGTAGAGAATCTAATGCATCTTAATTTTTAATTCAGTGAGGAGGGAAGACTTTTTTAGGGGCTTAGATAGGAAGGAATTGGATAAATCTATATCATCAATATGTTCCCAATAAATTATCATGTCCGGAGGTTGAATATTTGAGATTAACTAAATTACCTGTACGACTTGATATCACTTCAGTTGTGAAACATGCAACAACTATTTTGAAGCCTTGGTTAATCATTCCCCTGTCAAAATAGAGATGATGACTTCAAAGAGGCCATACCACTACTTAGTATGACTGAGAACCTCACATTTTAGTTATTCATTGAGCTGGATGACTATCAAATGCTACAAAATCGTGAATAAAACTTGGATGTTGATGTATCATGTTTCTTATCGATGGATACTTTTACTATAAAGTTTTACTTGTAGAAAATTATTTAGTTTGAGTTTTCAAGTGTATAAGTATAAGAACAACCTTTACATAAATTCCATGTTTCATAAAATTTTCTTGTAACTACAAATTATTACATGAAACCAAGAAAAGAAAAGAAAAAAGAAAGAAGGGCCTCCCATTTACTCTTCCTCACAAGATTCCAACTTCATCCTATAAGAAGAACCCACAAGCATCCAAAGAGCTAAAATTAGTATGCTAGGCAACCAAGGCAAATCAAAAGGAATCTGCATGCCTCAAGGGCTCTCAAGTAAAAGAAACCTGGCCACACATACCAAAAATACCTCAAACATTCTAATGTATTATGTTTTTTATAGGCAATCAGAAACATTAATCAAGAGCACCTAACAAAAACAGGCAGTGCAACCCCAGCAAAAGTAGGGGTGCAACCCTAGTACACCAAGAATATACAAAGAGCACGAAAACAAACAAATAATGAAATATATATAAAGTTAATAATGCTTGAGTGAGACCCACTGGCTGGTTAGGTTGTATTTTACAAAAGAAAATCTTTTTTCTAGGTGGATTGTCAAATAAAAGAATAAATCAATAAATAAAAAACATTTAATAGAAGTTATTATGAAATAAATTTATATTTTGTACTCATATAAATTATGTAACAAATATAAAATGTTACTAATTATGTTATCTCAATGCACCAAATCCTTTCCAGCCAAGTCATAGTATTCTGAAATTTGACAGTTGCATGGATTAAATGCCTAGACCCACACCAGCACCAAACCCATATGATATAGCACATTATGTATTTTGAAATCAGGAACTCAAAAAGAGTGTCAAACAAAATTTGTATCAACCCTACACAAGGAATATGTTTCCCAATATCATACTCTTTTGATTTATAAATGTGAGCCCAATGAGATCAAACAGTATTATCTATCAGGAAGTAATAATCGTGCAATCAAACAGGATTTGTTCCTATGGGGGAAGAAATTCACACTCCAAAACATCTCAAGCCACCAACATGCTAGACCAAGAACAACAAATTATTTGTATACCTGGATTATTCCAGTTATGGATTTAGGCCATCATTTATGCAATTCATCACAAGATTCTAAATTGATCACCAGGATTCAGAAAGAAAACTAAATATCACATTCAGCAAAAACATACAAATAAAAGACAACCTACAATCATAAGCATGGAACAAATGTAACTATGAGAACTTTAGGCTTCAGTAACACTTAACACTCAAATCAAATAAGCTAAAAATCACATTTTCACATAGATTATTGTAATAAGATAGAAGGATACCTTACCATGTCAACAACAGATTGGCTAGAAAGGAACTCAAACACCCCATCACTAGCTAGCACAAAGAAAGGATGATCTGGTGTGAGCTCCAGAACAACAATTTCAGGGTTAGCAACCACCCCAATTGACTCAGCAATTGAATCACCAATACTTCGGGTAAAAGCCGTGCCAGGATACATCCCATTGGGTACCCATAGTCTAGGAGGATCGCCATCATCCCCCTCTTCAGTGCCCCAACACTGCACATCTGGGTTCTTCAGCCCTTCTATCTGATCCAAAGTGAGGACCCTCGCTCCACAAAGCTTAACTCTTTCAAGTTCATCAGCCCGAAATGGTGTTTGATCAATTGATAAATCAACAGCCACAATTTCTTTCCCTTTTCTTTCTGCTATAACAGCTCTGGAATCCCCTGAGTTAGCAACATATATAGTCCGACCACGAACCAATACTGTTATTGCAGTTGTGCCGCTCATGCTATCATCCAAACTATCAGCATGTAACTGTGAATTTGTCGTCAAGAATGCGGCATGGCATGCCTCAATTGCATCCATATGGAACCTACTATTCCTAAGCAAATTTTCACATAATTTTTGCTTCACAAACTGTGAGCACTGAGCACCGAATTCTCCATGCCCATCAAAAACCCCAAAAAAATGATCGTCAGGGTTTGTCCCAAAAGGGGTGTGGATACAAAAACTGTCTTGGTTAGCTTTATCAAGAGCATCAGGATAATATCCTCTCTGTGACAGAAACGAAAATCGTAATTCATAGTTTCCCGATGGAATTTTAACAGTTCGTGACCCATCATGGGGTAGAAACTGAGAAGAAACCCTAGAAAGCCTAGTGATGCCTACTTCAGAATCCCTAGTTAAACTCAACTGATTCAACTGATCTCTAATTTCCCCATCTTCCCCATCTGAAGAAGCAGGAGAGAACACGGGAAGCTCTGCACCTGCTCTCGCATTTTCAGTTTCTTTAACTCTTGCATCTCTTGGAGTACAAACCTCCCCAATACATGACCTCGAATAAACACACCCCATTACTGAGAATAAGAAATGGAGACAAACCCAGATGCTAGAATCACGCGAAAATTCATCAGGTTCAAGTCCAACAATCCCTCGAAACTTCGAACAAAAAACAAAACACCGCGAACTCAATGCCCGTCCTCTGTTTCAAGGAGAACCCAGCCCAAATCCGAGCATTCCAACAAGGCAATTCCTGGGCGATTTCCGTACAAATTGAAGAGAAACTGCAAGAAAATTCGAGGGAAATGCATGAAAAAAAAAAACTCTTATCAGATTTCACTCAAGACCTTATCTTTAACACTCCCCACTGAATCACAACCCGATACCTAATGATTCAAACCAAACAAAACCCAGAAAACCCCACAAATCATCACAAAGAAATTTTACAAACTTTGATTGAACTCATCGAAATTTGCACAAATACATTCCCAATAACATCCTCGATCTACCTTGTGCACGGGCAGTCACAGTAACAAATCCAGAGCAGTCAAAAAACCCAATCAAACAATAAACAATTATTTATCTATAAACACATCGACAGAATACCCGTGGATTTGAAAGACGCTTGATGACGAGAAAAGTCAATAAAAAAAGAAAAACAAAAAAAGACAGAGTTGCAGAGAGAGAACAGAGTCACGCACCCAGATGAGATGACGTCCGTCTTAGCCAATCCCGATTCAGATAAAGGACGCCCAGTGCGTACTACGCCCCCATCACCACCCTCCCAACATAGAGAAAGAGAACTAGAGGAGGGAGAGAGAGACACGTCGTGGGTTGTAGAGGCGTTTGTGACTTTGTGGTGGGTAGAGTGGCAGAGAGAGTTCAGACTTCAGAGAGTCGTTTGGAGAGACGTCTTACTCCCACCACTTCACCTGCATGTGTGTAGGGAGACGCCCTGTCCCCCTCCTCCACGCGCCATTCTCCTCTTCCTACCATAATCAATCAATCGATTCAAACCCAGAAAATATTTTCAAATATCTCTGGAAATCGGCAAATGGGCCCTTTTTTTCTCCAATTAATTTCCAAAAAAAAAATTTTAATTTTTTTTTACAAATTTATAGAAAATAAAAATAAGAATAGAGGGTTAAGTCGTAAGTGAAAGGAAAAAGTGGAAACGAATTATTAGTGCCTTTGTTTTGATATGATATGAGATATCGAAATGACTACACAAAGTAGATGTAAAGATGATGGACGTCTGCCGTCTCAATATATTTTCAAAATCATTTTTATTTATTTAAATTATATACTAATATTAACTTCACAAATTGGAATATCTTGTCTATTTTTTAATATTAATAATGGTGAAATCAAATTTATATTCTTTTTCATTTAATTCTTGATTGTTAAGCTATAAGCATATATATTCAAATTCATGATAAAAAAATATAATATAAAAACAACTGTTTTCAAAAATAATTTTGAGAATAGTTTTTTAAAACCGTTTGATTTTTATAAAATAAAAGTATGTTTAGAAATTTAAAATATTTTTAACATCTTTTTTATATTTTTAAATATATTTTTAAAATAATTTTTATATGTAGTATTTCATTTTTAATCCTTGTACATGTTTATATAATTATATATTAAAATAGTTCTTAAAAAATAAAAAAATAATTAAATTTTATTTTTTAAAAATATGTTGTTTTTTATTTTTAATAACATAAAACATAAAATAATTTTTTATTATCAAATATGTTTCTTGTTATGAAAAACAAAACTGTTTTAATTGACAATTGTTTTTCAAAAATAGTTTTTTATTTAAAAAAATGAAAAATACATTGACAATCAGAAAACCTTTTTTTATTTTTTGTTTTTAAAAATAAAAAAATGGTATTTTCATATAAGATATTTTAATTATTTTTAGTTATTTTTTTATTATTTTTTTAGTATTTTAAAAGATGATTACAAAAACATACATATAGATTAAAAATAAGACATCAAATATGAAAATTATTATTATTAAAATATATTTAAAAATATTAAAAATAAGTTAAAAATATTTCACATTTTCTAATAAACTTTTATTTTATAAAATATTATAAAACTGTTTTTTATAATTATTTTTAAAAACAGTTACTAAATATAAGCTTCGTGATTTAGAATATATATGTCGTATCATTCATCCATATCCATTGAACATTTTTCGAGACCATATATGTATATATATATAATGAAAAAAAAAATAGGAAAAAAAAAAAAGAAGCAAATAGTCTACCTAGAACATGAGGAGTCATACGAGAGCATGGGTTTGTGATCCAAAAATCTCTTTACAAACATTCATTCTTTGAGAGTTTCATGTCATGAAATGATGTACAATGAATTGAATCCACACACCCACATGAAAAGTTTGAAGCCTCTACAGTCTACTCACCCTCCATCCAACTTTAAATGGTCCCTCTCAATTGTTTGTTTGCACTGCATTTATGTATTTCTTGTATTTATTTCATGAAATTGACTTATATCTATATTTATAGAAATCAATTATCAGACATTAAACAAAATTTATATCTAAACTAAAAAAATTTAATTACATTTAACATGTTTATCTCGAATTAATTTTTTTTAATTGAAAATTTTACAAAGAAGTAAAAATAAAAATTTATTGTAATAACTTATACGCACTTACATTATATTTTTAAAATTTCAGGTAATAATTTTTTTTTTAATATCTCAAAGTTTTAAAATAATTTTTAAAAATTATGGTTAATTTCACACAAACCTTAAGAGGTTTTGTATAAATATACTTGGCCATTATTAGTTTTAAATTTTTTTTAATCAACACCTCCATATAAATTTATTTTATTAATAAAATTTACTTTTTGGAGAGATTTCATGTAAAAAGATTTTAAATATGTGTATTTAACAGTCATCTAACAAAATAAATTTTATTAATGAAATATATATGTAAGAATGCTAATCAATGAAATGTATTTAGATATAAATAAAATTAACCCTAAAAGTTACTATATTTTTAAGAAAACTCTCGTAAAATTTCTTACATTTTATACAAAAGTTACTATCATTTTTTGGTTTAAAAAAATAAAAAATATATACAAGCCTACCTTAATTTATAAACATTTATTAAAAAAAACTAATATTCATAATAGGCAATAATTGAGATTTTGAAAAAATAAAATACAATGATGTTAAAAAATATTTTTTAAAATTCGACATTTGAAACTATTTTTAAATCCAATTTCAAGAAATTCAGTTCTGTTTTTTTTTTGAAGAGATAACTTTCAATTTAAAGGATAATTTTTAATAGGCATTGTAAAAAAATTTATAAATTAAAAAGTAGTTTTTAAAAATGTCATATTTTAATATAAAAAAAATTTGTTTTTTTCCGAAAAACCGGCAATAGCCAATAGCACATAGAAGCAACACTCCCTTGTGTCCCCTATTTTATAGGACTATCCTCACATGGAAAAGGGCAGTGTAGGACATGTTCCATCTGGGCACCACACATGGGCAGTGGCAGAGACCCACCCACCCCTGCTTTCCAAAGGGGCTCGAGGGGCTTAGTGCTTATCTCAAAACAGAAAAAAAGGCAACAAAGCCCACACCCCGTTTTCCAGAGCGTGAGAGAAACGCCCCCAACCACAAAAAGTGGCTGAAAAACAAAAGACCATACACAAAATACAAAAACATATTGGCAAGTTGGCACAAACCCATTTGATGGTGGGGGTGCAAAGGAGCAAGTCACGTCACCTCTGAGAGGGGTGGCTGGGGGAGGCCACTTTCACAAGGCAACTGAGCCCTTAGCTTATAATATATTTTGATTGGACCATCTAGAAGGGGAAAAGCGAAAACTGAAAAGTGGTATTTAATTATTTTTATTAATAAATAAATTGGACCCATCTTTGGAGGGACTGGACTCCACACCAATCTTTCTGGGAACTTGGTGGGGGAACTTTTCATTGTTTCTCTACTCAAACTGCCATGTATTTTCCTCCCCAAGTGTTGAGTCTACATGTCATATTGCTTTCAAACATTTTGGTTTGGTTTGCCTTATTTTGACCATACCCCAAAAGTGATAAGATGAGGAAAATGGAATGAAGTTCTCTTCACTCATCTTCCATTCTCCTTTTAGGTATGATTACACTACTTGGATGATCAAATCTAAATCTAACTTGGATGGATTTTTACCATCATTTTAATACTCACATTTGATTTGTGATGATTTTTTTCAATCATTATTCAATTTGCTTTGGACTTGAACCAAGATTTTGAAAACCCGAATCTAACAAGTCCAATTTGATATTTAAAATTTATATTGTCATATACTTCTTTTATTTAAAAAGAAAACTATAAATTAATTTTTTACTTTTATTTATTATTTAAATATTTATATAAAAATATCTAAAAAAATTATTGATGAATTTTGAATTGTACAACTTCATCGATCATCAACCTAAATATAATTCAACCAATCAGATTGAATTTAAGTCCATTATTTTTTAATTCAAGTTAGGCTCGAGTTTACCAATTCAATCCAGTTAAGTTACAACCCATTGTCGCCCCAAGATTTAATTGTATACTTTTTTTCTAAATGCATTTTAGGGCAGACATCAATGTTCCTTTTCCCCTCCTCTTTTCTAATAAAGAAAAATGGTCTCTCAACAACCAAAGTTGGAAGGTGTGGATATGAATGGGTTGGTTTGGCTTAGATGGGTATTTGGATCCTTAAAAGGGAACAGAGGAAAAGTTAGAGGACAAGCATGGAAATGCATCCCAAAAGTATCAATAATAGAGGGCACTTTTTCTATTCCAACATGATAACACCATAATGTATAGGTATATAAGGTGGGTTTGGCAGAGCCGCAGAAGTGGACCGCACCCAATTCAATTCAAATGGATCACCTTTGACTGGACTCAAGATTTTTATGATTAAGTAAGTAGAACTTAATTATTAAATAAAACTTACATGTATAAATATAAAAAATACCGAAAATATCAAAAGAAAAGGGCATATCCCCTTGTCCATGCAGTGATAATTAATCACCAAGCAATATGTCAACAGTTCAACAATTTTCAAGCTTCATGCATAAATTGAGATTGGCATACGGACTTTCCTGCAAAAGTTTTGATCTTAAAATCAGCTTGTTAAACTTAAATGCAGTTGCTGATTGAACATGAGTTTTCCTTGACAGGGAATGATTTCTTCAAAAAGAGCAAAAAGAATAAATAAATAAGCAGAAAATTAATATTGTCTACTTTCTACAATGCTGCCCAACTACAGGGAAGGAGATGCTTAAACGATGGTTATTGTAATAGTTGGGATTATTTTATCGACAAAGATGGCATTGATACACTCTCAGATGGACTCTCTGGAAGAATCATCCTGGCCAGAAGTAAGGTTTGAGTTGATCAAACCATTTTAGCTCCCGATCCGTCCTCGCAGACTTTGATATAGTGACATTCCAAAGTTTTCAATCCAATTCCTTGAGGAAATCAATATTATCAACAAAAACCTGGAGAAAATATGAGAGGAGAGATATCAAGATATCAAACCGAAACAATTATATAAAGATGACTAATCAATTATTTAAAGATGGTTATTAGAAAAGAAAAGATAGCACCAGGGGTTTGATATTTCTCGCGAGATAATTGGACTCAATAATACAAGACTTAAAAATAAAGATTTGATAGCAGAATGCATGTTGTAATAGAAGTTTTAGCATAGCTAAATGGCACACTTCCAACATCTCAACACTTCAAGAAAAAACCATTGCTCAACTATACTTCCAATATGACAAACAGAAAAATCGTAAGCAATCCTTATCATGGCCATGAAGTGCGAAAAAGATGGTAGAAAAAGACATACTGATCAATTTAAAGTACATCACGATACAAGAAGTTTGGCTGAATCTTTTGAGTACTGATCCAAACTTCAATACTCACAAGCAGGTGGTCAAACAATCCATTTTCGATCCAAGTTTGAATTATTTTCTTTTCTCATCATTTTTCTTTTACTGGGGTCCATAGGAAATAACACAATAGTGCCTACGGAATATCAAGGGGTAGTCTTCCTCCACAGGACCAAGCCCTCCTAAATTTCCCAAACCCTTGTGAAAGCAGAATTTGATCCCCAAGTCTCCAATACAACTACATTTGCGTTTTTACAATTGTCAGTGGTTTTTCTCCACCTAAATCCCATAACTCGGTTTTCTAGCATACATGCAATGGTGCATCTTTGGAGGGCATTTTACCTGTTCATCAAAGTTGCCTCAAGCACCTAAACCCATTATAAAAATACTAAGGTGGTGTTTGTTTTTTTTTTTTTACTTAAAAGTTGAGTGCAATGTACCTTCAGACTTCAGGTTATTTGTTTTTAATTTTTTTTTCTACTCATTACATTTTAAATTTTTTTGATTGAATAGAAAAAGTTAAAATATTTGGCTTTTTTGAAAAATGACTTTTTGAAACAACCAAAACACAATTTCAGCACAACTTTCACCCTATTCATACCCAATACTTAATAAAATAATAAAAAAAACAAACAACTTAATATTTAATACTATTAAGTTGTATTTAAAGTTAAGCTAAATTAAGTTATATTTAACTTTAAGTAAAAAAACAAACTCCAGCTTCAACATCTGACTTACCTTCTAGAACTCTTATGTGGCGTAAGCAAATTAACGATGCAATGTGTTCATGAAGTTTCTTGTGAAAAGTAAAAATTCTCAGACACAAAGCACAAAAGCATAAACTTTTTAAAAGCCATACCGACTTCCAACCATCAGGATCCAGGCATGCAGTAATCTTGGTGTTAATGCCAGGCAATGGTCCCGGTTCTCGGGTAATCTTCCCACCAGAGAGTTTAATAGCTTCTGCAGTTTTATAGACATCATCTGTGCCAATTGCAATCTGTCAAGACACGAGAAATCAGTTGCTTCATTTGGTTCCCAGAAAATGGGTCTAGCACTGTGCATGCAATCCAAAATCAATGTCATGCTGTCATGCATGCCCACAACAGAAAAATGTTTCAAGATGGATTTCAGGGAAACTAAAAAGAGGGAAGGTTTCTACCTGAGCATAACCATTTCCTTTGTCATATTCAGAGACTCCATAGTTGTAAGTCAGCTCCAGAACAGCATTTTTATCTTCAGGACCATAGCCCATCATTGCTATTGTATACTGTGAGAGAGAGATAGATAGATAGATAGATAGATAGATAGATAGAGAGAGAGAGAGAGAGAGAGAAGAGGGGGTTGGGGACCACAAGTTAGTGTCAACCTAATAGAGAGGCAGAATCAGACTAACCACCAAATGCTAACATGAAACAAATTGGAATAATTGAACAATGGTACAACAATCTAAGGATTGAGAAGGAATAATTCGAAATTCAGAAATTATCACAGCTAGAACACCCAAAAAAGGAAAAAAATAAATAAAAATAAAAAAAGGAAAAAAAGAAGTACAAGAAGCCAGTAGTGGTGACAAAGAAAGAAGTCAGAAAGAGCTCCGGGCAAAAAAGTTGGACTGGAAAACAAGAGTTACCATTTTCTTTTCTAAGAAGAGAAGTAAATACATCCAGATAATAAACGGTGTCTACAGATAATATACCATTTATAGAAATCATTTCTGCATGCATCAACAAGTTGGTGTGACATGTATACATCCACTGGCTTGTTGAAGGCCTTAATAACCTTATTCTGGAAACCAGAGGAGTTTGGTCCAAAAACCAATAATAGCCCAAGAGAATGGGCACATCAGCAAGGCCCCACAAAGGCCAATCAAAACAATCTAGAATCCCAACCCTCACAACCTTGGGTATTGATAAGTGCATCCAAAATCGACATAAGAAAGACAAGGCAATTGATGATCTAATGAAAGATGAGATACCTTGTACTCAGGATTATCTCTTTTACGGAGAAGCTCCATGCCAAAAGCCTAAAAAACGAATAGAGGCACATAATCAAAACTTTATGAAATGCAGAACAGAGCAAAGTAAATAAAACATTAGCAATAGGACAGCTTATCGCCAAAAGCATGCCCTTTCTCAATCTTGCCCAAGGCAACTCTCACCTTCTCGTAAAAATTTATGGAACGATCAAGATCACCAACTCGAAGCATAACTTGACACAATGGCTCAGGTGTAGGTCCCCTTTCCAAAAGTTCAAACTTATAGCCATCAGGATCTTCAATAAAAGCAATAACTGTACTGCCACCTTTAACAGGACCAGGTTCCCGGGTTACTTTGCCACCCTTAGCCTTTATGAGATCCACAGTCTTAGCAACCTACAGTCAGAAGAGAAATTAAATCAAGACCCTATTACATGTCTGTGAGTACCAATAGTGCAACAATTTTTTTATATTTTTTTTGGATAAGCAAATGGCAATAGTATTAATAAAAAGTGCCAAAAGGAGTGCACCAAAGTACACACAATGTATACAACGGCCACCAAAGAGTGCCAAAAAGGATAAGGAAAACAAAATACTCCCTCCCTCAATCCAACCCCAACCAATCAATGAAATGGACTAAGGACAATAGTACAACAATAGATCTAGGACATTATCCAAAGTATAGGTTTTACAAAAAATTATAGGTCTATGATTTCAGGAGCCCATTATTGCTAGAGCTTACAAGATCACATTATGCATAGATGTGCTCCTATTTAAAATAATAAATAAAAGCAATCTCATGCAGCACAATTCATTCAGGTGCAGAAAGTGTTTTGAAAAGAAAATCTGCTGATGAAGAAAAATAAGTTGATATTCCGTGACTCAGCCTTGAAGATATGTTGCCAAAAACAGATACTAGAAAAAGAAGCACTTACCAATATTAATGTATGAATAGAGACGGTTAAGAAAACATACACAAAATTTAAGGAATTGAACTTACATCCTCAACTGCAATACCAAAATGGCCAAAACCAGCTCCAATATCATACTTGTCAACTCCATAATCTGGTAGCACGATTAAACAAAAATCTATGAGATACCGTTTAGTCTAGAGAGGTTTACTATTAAGTCCATGAACATACAAAGTACAGTGCATGTTTAGCAATCTCCAAAAGATTTATATGAAGTTCTAGATTCAATGACATGCTGACAAAATAAAAAAAAAGTGAAACGATTGGTTTACTGTATGTGAGTTCAATAACAAAGTGCGAATCTTCTGGCCCATATCCAAGAAAGGCATTTGTGTATCTTTCCTCTGGTATGTCTCGCCTTCGCAAAAGCTTCATCCCTAGGCACTCTGTGTAGAATCTGCAATAGCCAGACATAAATTTTGATCAAATCCTCGTCTTCAGAATAAATGAAAAAAAAAAAAAAAAAGCACAAGATCAGCAAAGCAGCCCATGGTGTTTCAATAGATATACTTTATGGTCCTATCCAAATCCCCAACACGATACACAACATGGAGCATTCTTCGCTTGTCCTTCTTCACCCACTCTAGAACATTTTCTTGGGCAGCACTAGTGCTTGCGTGAGCAATATTTCCGGTTGCATTAAATCCCATGGCATTGCCTTCTCCTCTTAACAATTTAGAAGCATTTAGACCAAAAATTTGGGACTGCGGAATAGCTGGATAACAAAACAAAATCATCAAGTCTTTGAAAAATTCATAGCAGTACCATCTCAAGCATCAAACAGTATTTTCAAATGAAATGCATGTTAGGAGACCTAGAACCTCCAACAATTACAACCTCCAGGATGGGAGCCTCAAAATAGAAGTCTTAGTCCTCAAAATTCTTCAATCAATTATTAAAATTAATTATGCCAGATACACAACTCAACTGTCAGACTGATAGAATGTAATTTATATCAGCTACAATGCAAGATATCATCTCAGAAACAGCAATATAAATATTTCAATGCAAATCAGAAACATGATATTTGTCATTATGAAATAAAGCCCAAAAGAAAACTAGGTTAAACTAGAAAACCTATTTAAAAGGAATAAGAAAATGGCAATATAAGGGAAAAAGAATAAAATGAGTACACTAATGCTAAAATAGTACTTCTGTTTTGTGAATGTAGTGCATGTTGGATAAGCAAGTCGAAAACTGAGAGGTGGAACGCTCTGGCTATTGATTTACTCAGATAGCTCCAACTTAGCTCAAGCTGAAATATTGATATTAAGGCTTCAAGCTTGGTTTTGGCTGAGTACAAGCTTATACACTAGCCTGGCTCAGTACACTAATTGAATATATAACACTTGCGTTTATAGAGATACCCAAAAACTCCTACATCGCTATTAGGGCTGCTCGCTTTTATATGACTTAGCTTTGCTATCACTCTGTCGGTCTAGTGGTATTCCTATCATACCTTAATTCCAATTATCTAATGCTAGATGCTTCACTAGAAGCTTTGCCAAAAGCAAGCAAGACAGGATTCATAGACAAGACTCCTCCACATTTGTCAACTTACAAGCTCGTGCGATGCTCACCCTATCTGTAAGTTGAAAATTATATTGCTATGCAACAAAAATTATGTAGGAGGCTGCTCATAAATATCATTGATCTCATAAGTATCATACCAAATCCTATCAATCAAATCACTTTTTCAAGAAATTCGAGACGTCTTAGTCATATAAGTTAAGAGATCTATTTTTTAATATATTCTCCTAATTTGCCTATAAAAAAATAAAAATAAAAAGTAAAAAGATTTATTCATTGATAAGAAAAAAGGAAAAATGTGAATGGTGATTGGATTGGTAATAAAATAAAATTTTGGGTTAGAAACAGTGATTCAATTGATGATAAAGAAAGAAATCTAGGGATTCATTAATTAATAATTAATACATTAATGAATAACATTAATGTCGGGTTGGGGCTTTCTGCCTTGTTATCAAAAAAAGGCTTTTTGCCTTGGACTAGCACAAGGCTTAGTCAAGTAGAATTGGGTTGCACTGCTTGATGTTTCGAATCTTCCGATTGAAAACATATCAGTGGGGCCATGCTGGTACAACTGAATATGCATTAGAAAGGTCAATCCCTACCCTACAGCGCCAAAGAAAATTAGGCCAAACTTCTACTAGCCCGCCATAGTAGTTAAAAGCTTACGATACATGATATGATACAATGATACGATACATTTTTTATGAAAATCAATACGTATCGCAATCTGTATTTTATTTTAAAAGAATAAGATACATACACAATACAATACATGATATTACGATACAACGAAACGATACGTGATATTACGATGCAATGATACATACATCTTTCACTATTTTTCAGAATTTAAAAAAACAAATCAAATTATTATTATTATTTAAATAATTTATTATATTAATTGTTTAAAATATACTAAAAGGTTAAAAATTGATCATAAAAATGAGAAATAGGTAAAATAGTCTTATATGAAAAGCTACATTCTTGTTGTCAAGTATTATATTATAAGTCAAGTGAGTTTATTTTTAAGATGAATATTGAAGAATTTTCATTTGAATGGTTTAATTGTTGACAATGAAAATGATGGTGATTAGCGACTAAAAATTTCTACTTATATATTAGTTTTTTTTATTTCTATTTTGGTGGAAAAAGAATGATAATGAGCTTGAACAACTGAAACTTTAAAGATGACACATAAAGGCATATATATACAACACAATAAGGGCATATGTCTAGTTAGAATAAGGAACTAAAAATCGTAGCTAAAAATTGAAGAAGTTAATATTTGTGAATTATGTGATGAATCTATATATTAAAGTCATATTTTGTTAATTTGAACTTGTTAAAACTTTAAAATTCAATGTTTTCATTTGATATGATAAAGTTTAACTCTTTAAATCCTACTATTTTCCTTAAAATTTGGTTATATATTACTCTATACTTCATACTTTCAATAGATATACACCCATATACATTTTTTTTTAATTATTTTTTACTATATAAAAAACTTACAATACACAATACAGAAAAATAAAAAAACAATACAAGATACGTTTTACGAGTTAACAACCATGCAGCCCGCCAACTTCCATAAAACAATATCATGCAACATAGACCTAAGTGGTTATATTGGATCCTTGGGAACCATCAAAGTACAGTGGCCTATATTAAAACGAGAATGCCATGTCATCCAGCAGATCCTAGAAGAAGGACATCCGGAAGCTCTTCAAAGGTTGGTCTACGATCAAGAAAATCTCAGTTGAAGATGAACCCAAAGAAGTGTGTTTTTGGTGTTTTTGTCAGGGAAGTGACTTGAAATAGTGATATTCAAACTTGGTTTGGCTCAGTACACTAATTGAATATACAACACCTAAACTTATAGAGATACCCAAGAACTCCTACATTTGAAAAGATAGATGGAAAAAATGCCCTATAAATTAAAATATAAAGTAAAAAAAAAAAATCAGTGATATAGCAGTCCTAACACTGATTCAATTCTTTACCACACTGATATCACATTCTTCGGTAAATTTATTAAGGTGCCATATTACAGTCACAAACACTTCTTTCCGGAGTTTAGTTGAGATGATAGTTGCTCAAACTTGGTTCCCTTACAAAACAACTCCCAACTCAAATCCAAAGTGTCTTGTTTAGGTCAGTGCACAAACCAAACATAGTAAAGAAAACTCATCTAGTCATACTAGCCCACTGCTCAAAAGCGAAGTGGGTCTTGGGGTATTAGATTTGTGGCTCAAACTGACTTCCACACTCAGGCAAATTAGCAAGAATCCATCGTCTACAATGAAACATCTACAGAAATTGAATGGCTCCATTTTTCCTTACATAACATTTGAAGATCCAGAATACAAATCCATCATCTATAATTGGAACATCCCAAAAAATGCAAATCTTTACTACAACCGATGCCATACAATCAGTCGTAGAATTCCATGAAAAGTGTAGGAGTCTAAGACACAATAAACCAATTCAATTTCCACAGGAGAAACATTTTGACCGATCCTGATTCTATTCCCCGTGTAACCAAAAATTATCTTCTTTATTCTTCCAGGTTGATTAAGGCAAAACATAAAAATTCTATCCAATAAAATCTTTAAAAAAAAACAAAAACAAAAACAAACAAAAACAAACAAAAAATGACAAAAATCCAGAATTGTCCATTGCCGATTGAGCAACACAAAATAAAAAAATAAAATAAAAGAAGAAGAAAAACAAAATTCTAGGGCATGGAATGAAGATTTACCGCTGCCGACGTGTAGCGAAGTGACCGTTCGAGAAATATTGAATGTGGAAAGCGGAAAACCAAGTCGAGAAGAAGTAGAAAATCCGAAAGAGGAAAGAGAAGGTCGAAACGACGTCGCCATGGGGATTATCCTCACCATCTCTCCTACCTCCTCTGCCTTCTCTCACTAGAATTTTCCTACGAGTATCAAGTATGTGCGTCTGGACACTGGCGAGAGCGTCCGAGGTTCTGATAATATCGGCGCTGTTTGGAAACAAGGAATGAGAATAAAAAAAGAGCAAGGTGGAGTGAGCTTATAGGGGGTTTAATTTCCCGACTCCGATGCCGTGCCACGAGAGCGAGACTCACGAGGGTTTTACTGGGCCTGTTTGTTTCTATCTTGATCATATTCTTGCTGTGGACAGGAAACTCCTCGATTGTGATTGGTTGTCCTAGATGAAGTGGACTGTGAAAGTATTAGACTAGCTCATTCCAAGCCCACCTGTCCAGCCCAACATTTTATCAATCAATCTATATATTAAAAAATAAATATTATTACTAATGTTCATAAGCCCAAATCCTTTATAAATTAATATGATAATATTTAAAATTGCTCAAACAATCTAAAAGTTATAAACTTATGCTATAATTAATAAAGTAAATTAATTAAAGTTCTAAAAAAAAAAAAAAAGTAAAATAAAACAACCGGATGGATGTTATATCGGGTTGAATTAATTTGGGTTGCAATCATCAAATCCTTGTCCAACTCAAATTCTAAAAAAAATATGTTTTACTCAAATAAAATGTTAGTATTTACAAAACAAAATATATCATATTTAGACTCGAAAAATAGTCAATTTTTTATATAAATATTATTTAATATTTAGATTATTTAATATAAATTATAGAAAAATATATATATATTTTACGGGAAATAAAGATGGAGGATACTTTTATAAAAAAGTTAAAAACAAGTCATTTTTGGGCTAAGTATCCCAAAAATTATATTTGTAAATATGAGATATTTCATCATTTCATCAACTAACCATAATTATTATTTATTTATTTATTTATTTCATGTCCAATTTTAATGTAAAAATTGATTTCCAAAAACATTAAACCCTAGCACACCAGACTCGTGGCTTCCCGTTCAAAACCGCCCAGCTATTTCACTGTAATTTTCTCTCATTTTCTCTCCTTTCCTTGCTTCCATACAACCGGAAGGGAGGAAAAATGGACAACAACGAGCAGGCTGAAAAGGTATCTGGGGCTAATAAGAGGAAGAGAAAGCGGAAAGAGATTGCTCCCTTCGGCAATTACAGAAACTACTACGGCTATCGTGTAATTTTATTTTATGATCCATATTTTTAGTGCTCTGTTTGGTTTCTGTGAAAAATGTCTTAAATGAAAAGAAATTGAAATCACTTACAACAGCCTCTACTATGTTGAAGGTGGAATTTGGCTGGGTGATTTCTTTCATTGATATTCTGGGAAGCCAATAGTTCATAAAAACACGAGTTACGAAAATTTTCCATTCTCTCACTTTCTTGGTAGAAAAATAGGGAGGATGAGTTTATTTATTTAATTCTTGCTTCTGAACAATTTTGAGTGGAATAATGGTTGATTGCTAACGGTTCCATTGTTGGATTGGAGCTGGGCAATTTCATCTATTTATTGACTAAAGGATAATCCTTGGTTTGAAATAGCTTGAAGTTATGGATTTTTTATTTTTATTTTTTTTTTTCATATTTGATCGGGTTTAGGAAAATTTCTTTGTCATTAATTATAACCTAGTTTCGGATTCTTGACAGTCTGTAACCAGTTAAAAATTACTGCTTTATTTGATGTTTCAGATTGGCCAGGAGTTTGAGGAAGACCCTCGGCTAAAGGTTTTAAAGAAGGAATGGTTCGAAGGCAAGGATTGTCTTGACATTGGATGCAATAATGGGTTGATAACCATCGCTATTGGTAATTAATTCTCATTTCTCAATGCAATAATGTGTTGATAACCGCTTAGAATTAGAACCCCTTTTTCCTACAGCTTAATAGAAAGATCCATGATTTTCAAAAACTTAATTACATGATGCAATGTGGTTTATTGGTATAGGATATAAATACATATATATCAATAGTCTATACAAGTATGTTGCTGAACTTGTGTATGATCAATAGCTTCTTTTGTGGTATATTGGTCGAGGATTTGTGGGAAGGAACTTGAAAAGTTTGAGCTATAAGATTTATTACGGTATTACCAAGCTAGTTAGAACTTGGAACTTAAAATTACTGTTAGAACTTTGGAATGTAAAAATTCCTATGTAGCTTTTATGGCAAATCTATGTATTATGATGCCATATTTTGTTAAACCTCCAATATATGCATGACATCGATGAATGCATATGGTTACCTCTTTTATTCTTGTTGTGTTTTCATGTGATAGGTTATATATTTCTCTACTCTTTTCCCCACAATTTATGTGTTATTTTGTGCGTGTATGTCATTTTCTACTTATTTACTAACATGTAAAAGGGCTTATTTAATACACCATATGATATAACACACACTGTTGAAATATGTTGAGAAGTATATTATTTTTGGCTTTGTACAAGTGGTAGGTTCTTTTTGTGTGTGTGTTTGTAATGGAAAGAAGACGAGACAAATGTAACAAAGTAGAGTGTGGAAGGACCTAATTTACAAAGTTTTATGTGTGTATTACGTGAACTTGGGTGTAAAATATCTGATCATAAGTGTGTATTTTGGTTATATGCATGTGCTACTGTTTGTGAGTTAAACAGTCAAGCCACTACATATTTGTGGTGATATGTAATTTGTGGTTTGGGCCCACAATGAATTTAATCTGCTGTTCTTCTTTCCTTTTTGCAGCAAAAAAGTTCCATTGCCAGAGCATCCTTGGAATTGACATTGATCCTGGTGAACTTTCACATTCAACCATAGTTTCTTTTTCTTTCAAGTTATTATATAAGTTGAATTTGTTCTGTTGTTAATGTGGTCATGTTGAGCAAAAGCTAAAAAATGTACTTCCATATTTATTGATGTGAAATGTGGTGTTACAAATATTTGTTTACTTAAGTCTCATGCATATATTCATTTAAAGACCAGGACCTTAGGATTTATGTCGCTCTAGGGTGAGCCACATAGATTCTCCAGCTAGTTAGAATGTTAGGGTTTTATCAAGAAGGTGAGGTTTAAATCAGATTTCTGAAGATATGCCTCTAAATAAGAATTACAACCATAATTTATAAAGGAGCTACAAGAACAAAAAGTGGTGAAGCACTTTTAGATAATTGCAAAATGGTTTTTATGGAGTTGAATGCCATTGTTAATACTTACTTTTCTTGAAAATATTTTGAAGCATTTGATCATAGACGGATGATGTAAATATATTTGATACTCCCATAGGCTAACTAACTTTAATGTTTCTAAAATCTAAGTATATGGCAAACAATTTGCAACAGTGAATGCTTTGTCTTGTATTTATGGTTGAGCTGGCAGGAAGCAAATGGAGCGTTTTTGAGTGTTGAAGCTCATATTGCTGTTTTGCAATTTAATATAAGAGATTGTGTATTGCTATTAATAAAACAAGGTTCTGTCTTCCCAATTGAGATTTTTTATGAACTAAAATAATGTAATTTTCCTTGTCCACCAGATCGAGTTGAGGATGCACATTGGAATCTCAGAAAAATTTTGAGGAAGGAAAGTGCTGGTAAGATGCATTCGAATACATCCAAAATAGAGGCTGTGGAGAGAGCAAATGGTTTACATGATTGTACATCTGCATCATCAAATGAGCAGACAAAAGATATTTCAAGGGATTTCTCTACTTGTAAGGAAAAAGATCTATCAGATATAGCGTCTTTTCAACAAGAGAATTTTGTGCAGAGTTGGCGTCCACCACAGGACAAGTCTTACCATACAATTCTTTGGTAATTTTTCTCTGCATTATGCTACTTGTATCTATTATGTGTTTAAGTTAAGAAATTAAGCATATGGATTCCTACCATAAGTTGTTTACTTATAGGATCTCTGGCTCTTTATTGGCTTGGGAGGTATGGACCATTTCATCTATTAAGGTTGTTTCTTTTTGTGGGAAGGGGTTTGGGAGAAAATTCCTATGATTGGAGTACTTTTGAGAAGTGGTAGGATTCTTGTTAATTAATGTTGATTGTGTTAACGAGAGAAGTCTCCTAATCACGTTCTTATTCAATGGGTATGTGCCAATTGTGGTCTTTGTTTCTTATTTTTAGAGTCTTTTGGTTTATACCTTACCTGATGAAGGGCGTGCTGGCAAGTTGGCTTGGGCTGGCTTTTTGGAAGCCAAAAGCTTTTTTGAGCTCAACAAGAGATTTCATGTGTTTAGGTAAGTTTATCAAAGGAACTTTTAAATCAAAGAAGCAATATCGATGTTGCTTTTTGTAGAAGTTTTTTTTTTGCCTTATGTAGGAAGTTGCTTCTTATTTAATGGAACTTTGATAATATAATGATTACCCCTTCAAAATCATGGTGTCTAGAAGCTATTCCAAACAAGATTAATGTGCACATAGATTGAACCTTTCATGTTTTTTCTGGTGCTTATGGGAGGAGCCAAATCACTAGGCTTTTGAATTTGAGGAGCTGTCCCAGTTGAAACTAAAAGATAATATCTTCTAATCTTTGTCTGTTTGGTCAAGGATTCTTTGGGTTATTGAGTTTTCTTCCTAATTTTATTGATGAGTTCGTGTTGACCTACGACCCTGTTGTTATTTTGTTTGTTGTGGCGTTCCTTCTATTTCTTGTGTATTAGGGTTACACCCCTTTCTTTGTTAGATGCCTTTAAAATCATCCTTCTTTTCCTATCTCATAAGGAGGAAAAATGTATTTGGGCACAGGAAAATTAATATGATATGCAGCGAAATTTCCCTTACTCAATATGAACTTAGGCTTGTTGCAATTTTCACCAACTACAACACAAATCCTTGTTAAACCAGATTCAGTTGTACTATATTTTAATACCACATCAACTATCAATTTCAGTGCACTAATTGAGAGCTAGATTGCTCTTCAAACAATTCCACATGAGACGGAATTTATGGTGGAAAACTCTTGTGAGGATTTTTTTTTTTTTAAAGCCTAATCTTTGATACCAAGAATCTAGTAAACAATAGGATGAATTAAGATTCAATAGTCTTAAAGTGCGTTTGACAGTGATTTTAAGAAGTATTTCTAGTATTTCTAATACTTGAAAAATAAAAGTTTTCTAGTGTTAGAAAGGTTAAAAACACTTCTCATAATCACTGCCAAATGCACTTTTAATGTAGTGAAGACAACACCAATTAGTGAATACTCAGTCCTTGCCAATACTTGGGTCAAGTCAAGGGAATGAAGTTTGGTCAGTTTGGAGATTGACGCCTATTTGTCTTTTCTAGTGTATTGTGGGAGAGCAAAACCGAAGAATGTTCGAAGAGGAAGAATTGTCAAACCAAAGTTTGAGGAATCTTTTTTTCTGTTCACTTGTAGAGTGGTCTTAGCAGTTTTTGGATTTAGACTTTCCCTCTTTTCTAAATTTTTTGGGTTATTGGCATGGTGGCTAGCTCTATATCTCTAGGTTCTATCTTTTTGCAGCCTTGTTTTGGCTCTTTTTGTATACTGCTTGTATATATTGGGTGCGCCTCCTGTTTTGGCATTTTCTTAGCTCATTCTGCCTTTGTCTATCAAGGGAAAAAAAAAAAAAAACAAATACTCTGATGGTTGGTATAAATGCTGGATTCCCCATTATTGGAAGAAAAAGTTCTTTTGTGCAAGAAGTTTTGAAATGATTATGAAATATAAAGTTCCAAGCTTTTTCTTGATTACAATTTGATATAAATTATGTCATCAATGTTCCTCTCATCCCCCTTTAACATTCTTTCATATATTTTTCCTAAAGACTGAGACAATGGAATTCATAATTTTTTTTTTCATATTGTACACCATTTTATGTTTTATGAAAAACACATGTTATAATATGCCACTCAAACATCACCATAACCTTTCATTTGTAACTTTATTTTTCTTGACCTTAATGTGCTGTGGATACGTCTCTTCCTATGCAGTTTGAGTGTAACGAAATGGATTCATCTGAACTGGGGGGATGATGGATTGATTACTTTATTTGTTAAGATATGGAAGCTTCTTAATCCGGTATCTATTATATCATTTCTCTTGGATATCAATTTTGTTGCCTTATTCTTCATTTTTTTTTTTGCCTCCTGTGTAATGAAGCTGTCTTTTTTGAACAATTTATTAATTAATTACATTTTCTTGTGAACAGGGTGGCATTCTTGTTTTGGAACCTCAACCATGGAGCTCATATGCAAAAAACCGACTTGTGTCTGAGGTATCAATTTATTTGTATGGGGCACCTTTTAATTTGGATAATAGCTATATATATATTTGCATAAGATGGACCCTGAACAAAGTAGAACAGATGTTCCATTTCTATAGAAGTACCTCATTCTGAATTGTAATCCTTCAATGACAAAATGGTGCAATGGAATAGAATATTGTGAGAGTCCCTTAGATTATGTAGAGAAATGTTTCTCATTAAATCTCAATGTTGGCTCTCTGCAAGTTTAGGGTTTGGTCAAGTGTTTCGATTATTTGAAACCTTATAATTGAAACCTTGACATGCATTTTAGGTTTTTTTTAGGGCCTCTTTATGATCAGATTCCCTCGAGCCTGGAAATGGATACTGTACTGCTGTTTCTTTTAATTAATACTTGGATTGCCACAAGTACTTAACTATTGTAGTTTGATTAGTAACAAGATTTCTAGGTTTTACCTAGATTGGCTGAGACATTGTCTTCTATTTGTTTTGCAGCGGACAACAGCCAATTATTCTGAGATAATATTCTTTCCAAATTATTTTCAGGAAATACTCTTAGATAAGGTATGCCATACATCATATTTTTTTCTTCACTCAATGGTAATGAAGTTCAGATTCTGCTGATGGAACACATCCATTTTGTGAGGCTTGCTTTTTAACGAACTTCTGGTTTAAGATTATTAGATTTATGATATTTAACATAATTGCAGGTTGGATTTAGAAAGGTAGAAAATTTAACTTCCAGCCTGTCAGGCAGCAAAACTGGATTCAACAGACCGATTTTGGCATTTCAGAAATGAGTTCACCTAGCACAAGCAGCTTATCTATTAAACTGATGCCTCTTGATCCTTGGTACCTAAGTTTTCGTCAACTGAAAGTCGTTGTGGACATTTCTTTGTTTGTTGGACAAAGAACCAAGAACACAAAACTTTGGGGTTGAAAAATCTCTGACGACACGCCTTCGTGCGACAGTGTGGCTCTGCAAGTGTGGATCTTTTGTGGGGCTGGATATAAGTTAAAGCTTGATTCTTGAGTTGGGAGGGAAATAGAACTGTATCAATTGATACATTAAAGGCCTATATTTTGAAATTATACTTACTACACGTATTCTTTTGTATGTGTTCTTAAATGTTTAATTGCTGCAATCGTTGTCATGTTGATGACCCATTAGTTAAATTAGTTTCAAACTTTGAAAAATCAAAGTTTAAATCGAATCAAGGAAAATGGCTTCTTCATTAAAATGCTTACCTGACAATCTCTGAAATTAAAAATTCTGTTGGATGTGGGGCCGTGCAATTGGATGATAAAGCCAAATACCCAGAATCCAAATTTGGCCAAATCATAATGCTAGCAGGAATCAAGTCAACTTACCAGGGCTACCCAGGGAGAGAAGGAGCTGAGACAAAGCAACAGGCATCACATATGGACGGTCCACAGCACAGGGACACAGTCCCAATCAAAATCAGACAAAAAAGAGGAAAATAAAAGGCTGAGTTCTGACCTCAACTTTAGTAAGTTACATGTACATGTCCTTGATGCTTTTCACTCTGCAGATGGCTTTTCACTCATGCATGCTTTCTATAACTTCAACAGCATCTGATATCTTGTACATAAAAATGAAAAAGGAAAAAGGGGAAGAAAAAAAGGAGATTTTTTGAAGTAGGGGGGCCCATTTGAGATTTGAGAACCCTCCGTATGTATACATGCATGCATTCTCGCTCTCGCATGCACGCGCAGATGCTCACATGCGCATGCACACTATTTCCCATTGAATGTGACGTACCCTTTTCTCTCCCCTTCCTCACTTGTATATATATATTTATACAACCCCTCCATCGAACCCATTCGATTACTACTATTTTAATCTCTGTCCTCATTCAATTTCCATCTTAAATTCCTAGACCCTTCAGTTACAGTACACACTGTAGACTTTTTTTTTCTCTCTTTCTCCTTCTATTCCTTTCCTATTCCTTTGTAACGTTCTGTAATTATGGCAGTTTTCTAGGTTGTCCTTGTTTTGCTTATAAACCCATTATAGGATTTGTTTTCTTTCACCACAAACACAGAGCGATGGAGGAAGCTGGAAGAAAGTCAGAGAAGATGGAGTTGTTACCCGGCGAGGATCACCGTTACGTGTTCTTCGATCATTCACACAGCTCTGTCACGGCATTCTATCCGAAAGAAGCCCACTTTGGAAATTTCGAGTACATGAAGCGTGTGGCTGTGGATGCCCTTCAGATAGCAAGGGCTGGAGGAACCAAAACCAATTCTTTTGTCGTGCAGACACTTGGGGGAGGTGCAAAGTCTGATATATCTGATGAAGAATACGAGGTGAAGTCTGATGCGGAGTCTATGCGTCAGCATATAAAGGATGGTGCTGCTATGGCTGCGATTGAAACCCCCTCAGATGAGGAGAGCAGTGTGGATGATGTGCTGAAGGAGAAGAGAGTGAGGAAAAAGCTCGAGGTATTGGCGCAGATGGTTGGAGTCGACAGTGGAAAGCCTGGGGTTGTGCTGGATGAAGTTGTGAGAGTTCTGAGGGATTTAGAGAGAAACGCATCTCAACTATAATTGCTCTTTTGTCACATCTCGCTGTAACTGTAACTTCACTATTGTCAAAATCCTATTGGCCCAAATTAGACAAGTGTGGCTCACTCTCGCATAATTTTCAATGGCTCTTTGTTCTTTTTCTTTCTTTTCTTACATTGACATTTTAAAATCTAAAGTGTAAAAATGACTTTATCAAGAACTAAAAGCTATCCATTAAGCTTTTCTGTCCAAGACCCAAATAGAAAAGGCGAGATGAAGGAGTCCATGAGCATCAGAAAACAACTGCTTGCATCCCCACAACTAATTCATAAGCTTTCATTAAAGATATAACTAGGCCTTGAGAGTGGGCTCTTATATATATATATGACTAAAAGGATAAGACTTAGGAGAGGCACATTGCCACCGAACTAGAGGCTAAGATGGCAAAGTAACAGGTCATCAATGCGCCTTAAGGACAGTCTGCCGTCTCTGCGAGGGTTTCCAGCTCATTTTGGAACTTTAGCATGGGCTACAGTGAAGATTCATATCATTGCTATTTAACAGTAAACAAACCATTGAACACCGAGAAACCAACATTGATTAATTTTTTTATTCCAGCTGCTATTGATCTATATCAGCCCAACTAATTTGATGTAGACAGCCCAAGGAGGTTTGCATGATGCAAATCTCCCGACCTAAGCCACATCACATCACAACACCAATGCCAATAAAACATGATTTTCATTCCTTTCCAGATCCAAGAAATTAGATTACTAGAACGACCGACCGATGGCACATAGAAAGATTCAAGCAACAGTAATAAAATATTTAGGTGGGGTTAAATTAAAATCTGCAACTTCAAGAAAAAGTCAGATGAGCTCTGTACCATTTGCCACCACTGATCTTCCCAGGCATTTCTGTTGTGGGCATCTGGTCAAGGCACATAAATGGAACCCCAGGGATACATCACCAACAAAATAACTCAGGTCTTATATCATATGGCCTCTGGAACCACTCATTCTACATTCATTAATTCTCTCTTAATGTTGGGCGCTAGCCTCATCAGAAGCAATCCCAAGTAGAATAGCAGCATAACAAGGTTCAAAGACGATCACATTTCTGAAAGCCTTAAACAACTGAACCAACATCATTGAGTGCAATCACTGCCATGATGGGGTTAAAAATCAGCAGAATCACCTGCCAGATCTACCAAAACACAAGTAAAAAATAAGTAGCTCCAGGAATTTTCAGTAACCAGTCCCAGATTCATGGCATACCTGGCAACTTAGACATTAAAAAGCCACTAAAGAGAGCAATGGCATTGCCACACAGCAACAGAGAACTACAGTGCAATTATTTGGATACCCTGATTGTGCCTATGCTGCTACCAATTGTACACCAACCTTCCAGCATATAGTGTGCTTTGCAGAGGTGATCAAATCCCGCAGAACAACCACTTTTGTGCAGTCATTATCAACCAGAATAGAAAATACTTTTAACCCAATCAATATACCCTCTTTGCAGAATAAACAAGATGTGGAAGCAACTAGTATTTGCTGGCTCGACTTTGCCAGCATTCCAGCCTGTTCACTTTAGTTTTAATCATTATCATGGATGCCCAGCAGCACATTTTCCAGGTGGGAGAAAAATCATTACATAGAATTTAATTGGGAAACTTAGCTGTACTGGGAGCATGATGAAGTAATCTGTGTAAACCCACAAATGCCATAAAGATCAAGGTCTCCCTTTCACCTTGTACCTAGTCGGCCAATAGAGGTCCTTTTCACCAACCAGAAGTGGCAGCAGCAGAGGCAGATGACTCATGATTTTCAGGGACCATCCTTAAAAGTTATTTCCAGCCTGATTCCACTCATCTGACCCTGCTGCAGAAAAAACATAAATCCTGCAAGTTGCAAAGTATGAACTCATAATAAGGCTAGAGATTAGTCAACAATTTTCAAGAAGGACCATCTAAAAAGAAAATGTGATCTTGGATTAAACCATGCAGTCCTACTTAATATTGTTCATGCTATATTTTAAAAAGCTTAATATCAAATCAAGAGATCATTAGTAAAGGCAACTTGAAAATGAAAAATACAAAAAGCAGTTTGAAGCAACAAAACCAGAAAATGTAAGTTTTTTGAGGAAATCTAAAAACATATCTAGGGTTTCTCACAAAACAAATCAGTTGGGCACATGCATTTTCAAAAGGGAAGCAATGAATGGGATGCAATACATCATGATATGAGATATCATAGGACCCACATAAAACTTTTAAGACCTAGCCATCTCAAATATGAATCAGTATATGCTCACTAACTACCTTCAACATTCCTACAATCTCAAAATTTGGAAACTCAGAGCCACAATCTTTCCTTCATGTGAAGTCAAATTTCTGAGGTGGGTGTGTTCATTTGACTTGATCATTTCATATGGGATTGCGTTCTGCATTTGGACTGGTCATATAACATTTCCTGGAGGGAGAAATTGGTCATATGGAAAAAAACAGTCAACAAAAATAGTTCTAAGGTTTAAGCTTTTGATATTAGCAATAACATGCATGACATGTTATGCCTGTATTTGACAGATGGTATATATGCAAAAGCATGTCATCTAGGAGCAAAACCCTATCATATTGTAGTTTAGAAATGTTCCTGGCACATAGCAAATGCTCTGATCCAAGAGAAATAAAGCAGAAAGATTACAAGAGCAACTCAACCATGAATCAAATGACAAAAACAAATGCCATCAATCATATGGCACCAAGGAGATTGTATGATCTATTGACAGAAGAATGGTGGAAAAATACTTCACATATCATTAATGTTACATAAAACCATAAATACAAGATAGTTGTGAGTAATTTGGGACATCTATATACGGCACAGGAACCAGGCTTTGAGTGGCTGTTTTTAGGATCAACCAATGTGTTTGTAGTCACCTTAAGAAAAATATCATGCAATCTGGAACCCAAGGAGGAACTAATGCAATTCAATTCACAAAACATTTGCAGTCTCCACAGATGTGTCACTGTGATCTTCTCAAGTCTCAACCAAACCTATAGCTGAAAAAAGAGCAATATTTAGTCAAACAATACTCACTGACATGTGCTTGTACAACTACAAATTAGAAAGAATCTACTCCCAGACAAGTATAGACCAGATAATTACCACATTGATCACTTGGAAGAAGAAATACGCTGTAGAGATGAAATCCAGCTGCTTGAAGGACCAATTTTGTTGGTATGTCCATGGTGTGCAGTGTTTGTTGTTTCAGTTGGTAACATGGGTTTTGGAGCATTTCTTTTTGAAAAACCAGCAAGAGAAAATGAAGTAGATGGCATGTGTGCATCGCTCACAATCTGCAGGGAAAAACTTTAAACCAACAGTGATCTATTTGAAGAGAATATGTGCAAATTTTTGCAGTCTGAAATCAATGGTTACAAAATGGCATCAAAGATGCAAAGGAGTTGCATAAAAAAATAACAGTAAGCAGAAAAAGACTTCAATTGATGAAAAATCATTTGCACAAGACAAGAGTATCTACAATAGTAGTAGCCTAAAATTGTTTTTCATTTTTTTTTTCAAGTGGGAACAAAATAAAATGACTTACATTCTTCTCAGCCGGACTCTCAGAACTCAAATTTTTGCCTGTTGACTTAAATTGCATGCGTATGCCAGAACTAGCAGCAGCATTGCTTGATCTAATGCGCTCTGTAGCCTCAGCTGAATAAGAAGCATTAATGCCCCCTGCAATTATAATAATGGATATCAGGAAATTACTTTCCAATTTGTAACTTAATGACGATCAGTCTTTGCTCAGTCTAAACAATTCTAACCAAAGAGCTCAGGATGTAGTGCACTAGAGGGACAGGACTTTTTTTGGCCTATCAAAAATAATAAATCAGAAGTCATGCCTCTTCAGCGTCGATTTATCATACCCCTTATGCATTTGGGCTTCCCAACAGGAAGTAATCTCGAATTATTGCAGTTATAACAAAATTAGATTATAAAGTGCATTGGCGATGTCTAACCTTGATGCCTATCCACATCCATTGCCATTGCTCGGCTGCTGCTCCCTCCAGCTGCTGGCTGTAAAATTTGGATATTGATCATTGTCAGAATCATGAACAATATGAAGAGTGCTTTAAAATTATTTGTAAGGGTAGCTTGCTAGTACCAAATATAACTACAAGCTATAACACAAATAATCCTAGAAGTGATTCAATGTAAAAGTAAAAGCAGAGCCAAATAGTGGAGATACGAACAGATAATTGAGGTTGAGTTCTACTCTTCTGGGTTTGCTGGTACTTCAGGATTGTCCAATCAAATATGTAATCAAATTCATATCCTGCCAAAAAAGAAAAATGAATTCAAAGTTCAGATACAGAATAACAAATAAAGTTGCAAATGCCATCAGCTATCCATTAACAACAAAATATCACTGGTTCAGGAGCTCAGGAAAAAAATCAGGAATTGAATTCTGTTTTGAACCAGCTATAACATGGCCAACAAATACCTGTATAACAAGGCAGACATTAAAAAAAAATTGCTGAAATACACGGTCGAGTAAGATTTTCCTTTATTTCTTTTAAACTGTGTTCTTTTTTTAACCATGTTCAGCTGCAAGGAGTCTTGAGATATCAACCAGAATCAAACATCTCATTCTGATGTTTCTAGGCAGCAACATTGTGAACATATGGCATATGTTTATCAGATTCACAATCAAAGTGAACATCAAGCCACCAAAATGGAATGGAGCATGCTAAATTTGAGGTTGACTGATTTATACAAAGATGAAGAAACTTAAAAATAGAGCTAATAATAATTTGTCTGCTAATACCTTCTCGAGTAAACAAGTCACGGAAAAGACGCTTTAAGAATCCATAATCAGGTCGCTGATCAAATGTCAACGAGTGGCAATAATGGAAGTATGATGCAAATTCCACTGGATGAGATTTACACAGAACCTTCAAGGGAAAAAAAATAAAATTATTTAAGCCAAGCCAAACCACAAGAGAAAATTTTCCATCATATACCATAAGACGTAGACACACCTCAATTGGAGTTGATAACTTCTTCTCACATATTTTGTCATACTTTTGCTTCTTTGTGGCAGCCTTTAAACCCTGCCATGGAAGGCTGTATCCAGGAAATTTTTAATCAATAAAAAAACTATAACAAACATCTATTAACATAAACCAAACCATCTGGTCCTAATATCCCAATCCTCTGCAGATACCACACTAGATTAAGAATTTCTAATGATTCATGAAATAGCCATAAAACAACCACAGAGAGGAATCTGCCTCTTCTAAATCCAGTCAAGACAAAAGGGAATTTGAAAGGCAACTTAGTGATAAGTTATCATGATAAGTATCTATCTTAATTAAAATTATTTGCTATTTTGAAATACCAAGAAATTTGTTGTTTAACAGATATACTTGCTTTCTATGTGGGAGCTAAATGGGAACGTTTTGGAGATTGAAAGAGAGGTACTTGTTTAAAGATCAATAACACCTTGATGATTATTTTTAGTTTTAAAACACAACTAAAATAGGCCACTGAAAGTACTAATGGCTATCACAAATCATACTTCCTTCAAAATGTACCAGTGAACAAACTCGCTTGGGAACAGAAATGGCATACCTTCCTCTTAAAAAATATAGAAGTACATATCCAAGCGACTCCAAATCATCCCTCCGGCTTTGCTCTATGAACAAGACATCAGAGTGAGGCAAATTGATGCTAACTACAATTAAACTCACTAAATAGAAGATCTCTTCACTTACCGATTCCAAGATGTGTATTGCAACTTGCATAACGTGCAGTTCCAGTTAAGTTCTTATTCTCCCTGTATTGGTTTCCACAAAAGTTACTGTTAATGTTGGCAATGAGAGAGAAGTGCAAACTCGCAAGAATTAGCTAGTGAGCCTCCCTATTGAAGATTTGCACAAAAGTTAAAGACCCAGAAAAACAGCCAACATCAGGCAAGGGAGGCAAGCTCAACCACAACAAAATTTACAGGTGAGATACCTGTAAGGAATATGGCGATTTGTTGTAGAGTCCCGATACCTTTTAGCAAGCCCAAAATCTATAATGTAAACCTGATGAGCATAATACAAGAATGCTGACAAAGTATAAGAAGAAATACCAAAGAAAATAACATGTGTCCAAGTAACAAGGAAATAAGGCATTTCAAGACGTCACCTGATTTGCTTTACGACCCAGACCCATGAGGAAGTTGTCGGGCTTGATATCTCTATGTAAAAATCCTTTAGAGTGCACATATTCGATTCTTGTAATCTAAAAAAGGGAGCATGAATCAGCTATTCAACAATCAAGTGGAATTCTGGCAGACGCATTTATGAGACCAAGATGTAGTACTGGACATGAAATACTTTCTGACAACTTTTATGTAAACTAAGTTTCTTGCTACAGAAAAATGCTTTACCATTTGATCAGCCAACATTAAGACTGTCTTCAAGGAGAACTTCCTCCCACAATACACAAACAGATCTTCAAGACTAGGCCCAAGCAAATCAAGAACTAGGATATTGTCATCGCCATCTATCCCAGACCATCTTATTCCAGGAATTCCACCTAAAAAGGTCACAAATTCAAGAACAATGAACAACAAAAGAAATAAACATCTCACATGCACCATGTACACATATTAATCATTCTATGAAGTGAAGCGACTCATACTTCCTCCTTGAAGAAGATTGTATAACTTTGCTTCATAAAGCAGTTGTGGATGCTTTGTCTTACTGTTCTCCTGTGAACCAAAAGCCCCCAAATAAATAATTGATAAGAAGTTTCGTGCTTCCACACCAGCAATTACATCAACAAAAAATCAACGGCAAAGTGCCAACCAATTCATACTTATATGCAGAAATTGGCAACATATGAGACTAAGAACCGAAAATTTGAGGGAAACAAAAAAAAGGAATTCAAAATCAGATCACGATCTACTAATTCTGAACAATAAATTTGAGACTCACAATCTTCACAGCTACGATCTCAAACGTATCGACGTGCGTAGCTGCAAAAAGATCAAATCTTCCACATGAGCAAACATCAACGAAAGCGAACAGAATCGAAGGAAGAAACACCGAATCGGGAACTGACCGAGATAAATTTCACCGAACGATCCGCTGCCGATCTTGCGCCCTAGCTTGTACTTTCCGCCGACGATCCGTTCCATTATCGAAGATCTTCCGGAGATCGAGCTCCACAAAGCATCAAACGAAATGGTAGAGATTCGAGAAACCGAAGCCACACACAACACCAGAATTGAAAAGAGTCGAACGAGGACTTGGAGCTTATAGAGAAAAAACTGAGGGGTAGTTTCGGTATTGAGTTAGGTGGAGTTGGTTGACTTGTTGACCACATTGAAACCTTGGGTCGCGAGGGGCATGTCCATCTGGCTTTATCCACTCCCCGTTGATATCAAATTCACGGGTTGTGGAGGGCGTTATCGCCAATTCACTTTTCATTGCCATAGGCGAGCAGGGCCATTTTGGTAAATAAAAGCCCTGATAGCGGGGTAAACCCGGAAGTTGTCTCTCCGTTTTCCCTATCTGTTTCGGCTCTTCTCCGCTGTCGACCTTTAACGTAGGGTTTGGTAGTGACATCCAACCACGTGTCGCCACGTCATCATGAGAGGGCAGTGCGGTACAATTAGGAAAATTCAGTCTACTCAGCTGGTATGGCGGTGTATTTAGGATGATGAAGTGGCAGCAGTTGAGGGTAATGATAAGCGGATGATGTGTGCATGGGTTTCATTTCAGATGGAGCGGCGCGTGGGCCCGGTTGGTGCTGAACAACGGGCTTCACATCCAACTGCAACAGCTTGTGATCATGGATGATGGATTTACTTTTTATTGGGCTATTGGAAACCTTGAACGCATTGTCTAGTATCACGAGTTGCCCTTGATTGCCCTAGGAAAGGGTTCATCATCAAGGTGTTGGGTTAGTGGGCCACCAGCCCAATGATGTGTTCCCATTTTTTATAGAGCCGCTTCTGCGGATGAAGGGGTGTGGAATTGGCAGCCCATTTCTGTTCGCTTTTAGAAATACAATAAACGTGTTTGGTAGTCAGAATAAAAATAACCTTTACAAGGGTGATATTAACTTGTACTCTTAGTGCATATGGGTCATAGACACATGACCGATCATGGTATGACAAACATTCAAGACATTTGTGTTGAACCATCTAACATGCCTTACACTTTCCCATCATCTATTATGATATGTGAAGGTGTGTAATTTGTTATTTTATGAAATATGCAAATATTGATTGGATAAGGACTACTCGATTACGGGGCTTGTCACTTTTCAAATGGCTTTTAGTGTGCACTAATGTTTTGCTTGGAGTTCTTTATAAAAACTTTTCATTTTTTTAGCCCATTCTTTTGAGATTGGTATTCACCACTATCACGAGGAAGACACACCCTTTAATCGCTATATATTATAGTATGTGACTCATATTTGAGTGAAAGACATATGAAGAAAAAATGGCAAATGCTGGAGCGATACATTTGTCATTCAAGCTTATATTTTTATTGTTGTGGGCGAATGATAGGTTGGAAGGTCCCCGGCGGTATGGTTCAGAGGTATTTTTGGAATTTCATTCATAAAGATTAGTATAAATACCCTTTTATGTAACCCTAATTTGATACATAGTGAAAATCCTCTTTCTTTGTTCTCGTGGACGTAGGCAATTAGTCGAACCACGTTAAATTTGCATGTTCTTTTTTCTCATTTTTTTTCTATTTTTCGCTATTAATTGTTGCACGGATTCTAATACTATATGTATGGGGTTTCTTTCGTGTTTCCTCTAATTTTAAATTTATTACTAATTTAGATGTGATTTAGTACTTGCTTGCATGCTTAGTGTTGTATTTGAAATTTGGTTTGTCAATAGAGGGAAGGAAGTTAAAGAATCTTCTTCCTTGTTTTCTGCATTAGGGTTCTATGAGTTTTTATGTGGTCTTGAATGTGATAAAAGTCTTTTAAGGCATTCCAAGAGGTATTTTTGAATCTAACAAGAGTTTACTACTACTTTTATGCTTATGATGTAGGTTTCTAGATGGAGGCTAGGTTGAGGCTTGGTAAGGGCTTTTCAAAGGTCATTATGCTAAGTTTAAAGTTTTTTTTTGATTGATTTAAACTAACGTTTTCTTTAAAATATTTTTCATCCAACTTTTTAGAAATATAAAAGAAATTGAAGGTATTTGGAAGAAGCTTTGAAATATCGTAATATAATATATCCCTGGTGCACCAATCAACTTTATGAAGTATATCCTAAAGATATCTTCAACGGATTGAAATCCTCCATAATTCTTGACTTGTCAACAAAGCTTAAAAGCTAAAGGTAAAGAGAACTTGAAACACAATAGATTATTTAACCTTTTATTTTATGTTCATCAAAATATAACTAAAATAAAATACTTAGTTACCAATCTCCTCCATTTTGACGATGATAAATCTAAATTATATAGTGGTAACTTCCCCTCAATGAAAAATCTCAATTATCATAAGCATGTGCGAAAATTAATAAGCATGATCATAATACCATACTAATGAAAACCATCAGGCTATAAATCAAAATATGTTGATAACACCATGTTAGCATAGATAAGCATAAATGAATGATCATAAGTATATCCAAAACAAAGTGAGCAACATGCAATAGTGTATCATACTTGGAATGTATCAAAATACCATTGAAATACCAAAAAGCATCGAACATTACCAATGGGTACAAAATATGTCCACAAAATGCATGCCCTAGTGCTTTAGATATGCCCTAATTTGTCTTCCCTTCTTTGACAACATTAGAAAGGGTGTGGATTGGTTATGTAATGGGGTTGGGATGGAGAAAAATGTTGTTGTAGGAAGTCCATAAGAAAGTCTACGAGCCACACCTAACTACAATAGAAGAGGGATGTAGGATGGTTAAGATTCAATCAATTAGACGAAGAATAATGTATACTAAACTATGTGTGTAACAACAATTGCTTAAAACTACTCATTTTCGTGTTTTAGTCACTTGGTTGCTTCTAACGATGCATCAAGTTGCTTATAATGTTCATCTTGTTAACTTTCTAATTGGGCTTGCAATGCAAAGAGTTGGCCTTTCAAGTTGCCATTATTTTGCTTAAAGTCAACCATCAATTTTACCTGGATTTACTCAAATAACATTACATATGAATGAGATGATCAAATGTAGAACTCTAAATTTTCTCTCTATTGTGGCGTCGTTTCATCCCCTTCCCTTGTGGGATATTCTCTCTCATATTTTTCTCACACATAATTATATTATGGAACTTTGGCACATATCCTATTATCTTTAACCATAGTTAATAAGCAACTAGAGTTAACCCCTCTCGTCTTTTTCTCATACATAATTATATTATGGAACTTTGACACACATCCTATTATCTTTAACTAGAGTTAATTTAAGCAGTTAAGGTTAACTTTCATGCAAGGATTTTGTATTTGTGAGTGTGTGACACACATGAGTTTAACCAATGTTCAACACAAATCCCATCATTGTTGGACAAAACATGGTGATCAAGATATTCATGGACATTTTCATTTTTTTAAATAATAATAATTATTATTATTAATAAGACATCATTTACAATTTAAAATAAAAAAGATAATTCTTCTACAAAATTTATAAACTCTTTTATTTATCATGTATTTTGTAAAATTACTTTTAAAATTTTTAAAATTTTTAAAATTCAAGTTATTATTTTAAAATTTTCAAAGGTTTTTAAAAATGATTACCTTTTAAAGATAGATATCTAAGAATTTAGCTATCATTAGTGTCATCTTTTGATTTTAAAAAAATGATACAAAGTATTTTTATTTTTTTATAATAAAAGAAATGATATTTGAATTAAATCTTTTAAAAGAGAGTCAAGGTATTAAAGAAATGGGAAAATAAGGATTTGTTTGATAACCGTTTTCGAGAATAATTTTTTGTTCTTCAAAATGAGAAAAACCAGGAAATATATTTCACAACAAAAAACTGATTCCTATTTTTTATTTTTAAGAATAGAAAACATGATATTTTCAAATAACATTTTTAGTTATTTTATATTATTTTCATTTTTTTTTATGATGATTGCTTTAAAAAATAATTATACAAACATGTAAAATGATTAAAAATAAAACATATTTAAAAATAAGTTAAAAACATCCTAGGTTTTAAACTAGAGAACATTTTTTAAAAAATTGTTCTCAAAAAACTATTTTTTAGAGATGTTTTAAAAAAATAGTTATCAAATAGACCTTAAACTTTTTAAGTATAGTTTAAAATAACTTTCTAGAGCTTTTTCAATAAGTAACATTTTTTTGGCTTTTATATTAAACTATTTTTTAAGCCTAAGCTCTTAAACAAAATCAATCAAATAGGCATGGAAGTTCTTATGAAGCTTAAAAATTTAGTTTCGACTTGTTAGAAGTTGAACCAAACAAGACTTTAATTAGATGTATTTTAAAAAAACTCCATAAATAAAAGAAACTCATCAAAAATTGTGGATGGTGATAATACTTTTGACATTAAGAAAAATTATTATCTTAATTGGGCTATTAATTTATGAATAAATGGATAATTTATTAATTTATCAATAAATTAATATTTATTAATTTTAAAAAAATATTATGCCCTTGTACATCTTTGACCGATAAAAAAAAGCATGTAAGAAAAAATTAATACATAAAAACTAAAGAGATTCTAAAAAAAAAGAGATGATCATTAGTGATATAAAAGAAAAATATCTTTAAATAGAAGAGACACGATATCACAACTTAATATTATAGAAAATAAAAAAGTTTTAAGTATGTTATGGGTTCGAGAAAGACTTGAATTGAGTAAAAATAGAAGTTATAAAATATTATTCAATATTATATAGTGAATTTTGCTCGTTATTCACAATTATTAATTTATATTTCTTTGGGCTCATAAAGTTTTTTTTTTTAAATTTATTATCTCATGCATTTAAAGAGGTTGTAATTTAGTACATTACCTCAAATTGGAACTAAAATTTTTTATTATTTAAGCAAGGTTATTCGTTTATCTAAAATTTAATTATCGATGATGTATTGTGTAGAACCTCTTTCACAACATTTTCCACTAATCTTAAAAATAAAATTATTTTTTGAATTCAAATATGATTTTTTTTTCAATTTATTATCTATAAAATAATGTTTAGAAATAATTGTCATTTGATTTTAGAAATAGGACTCGAATTGAAACTCAAATATAAATATAAAAACAATTTTTTATACTTATCATATATATATATATACAAAACGTAAAAAATTTTAAATTATTTTTTCGTCTTTTTCAATTGTAAACAACTTGAAACGACGACGTTTTGTTGATGACAATGTAAACGACGTCGCTTCGTTGTTCCCGGCCTCGCCCAAAACCAAAAGGGGAGAGCGAAATTCACATCTGCTTCGATTAACACCGGCGATCCAGAGATGATAGGGGACATAGAGAAGATGATCGCGGTGGGCTTAGTATGGGGCTCCACCAACGCTATAATGCGCCGTGGCGCACTCATCTGGGACCGAAAAGTCAGATCTTCTTCAACGCAAACAACCAAACCCTCTACACTCCACCAACGACTGCTCGCCACCTACAAAAACTGGCTCAATCTCCTCCTGACGTGGCAATACTCCATCCCTTTCTTGATAAATTTATCGGCCTCAGCTACTTTCTTTGCCATCTTAAGCGACACCCCCATATCACTGGCGGTTCCGGTGACTAATGCGACGACGTTTGCGGCCACTGCGGTGTCGGCCATGCTCTTGGGCGAAGAGACTCGAGTGTGGTTGGCTTTGTTGGGTACTTTTCTTATTGTTCTGGGTGTCTGGATTTGTATTATGTGATGCATTTTGTGATCATGAACTAACCCCTGTGTCTGGTCACTGAGAAAAGCGAGAAAAGGAAAAGAAAAAAAGAGAGTACATTTTGAATTTTATGATTTTATGTTTCCAAGGAAACTCGCTAGCATTAAGTGATATAGTTGTATAGTATTGTGGTTTCTTGTGAATGATGGATGAAAAAGAAATAAATCTAAGATCATTTCTTTGGAGGCCGAATCTATCATGTTTGTGAGAATTATAAATATGAAGCACTAGTGTTTCTAGTTAACCAACCATTATCAATTTTTTTTTTTTCATTTTAATTTGTTGGTCTTGATTAATATCAAATTGATTTTGTTGATTTCTTGTAATAGTGCAAATTGGTGTTGTAGTGCTGTTTTCCCCTCCTGTTTGATGTGAGATTATGGCCAATGAGAATCAATATCCTGTTTATTTTCTTGTTTCAAAGTAATTTTTAGTATTGTCCTTTCATTTCCTGGTCCTTTCTCACACCCAAACAGAATCTTAATGGTCCACTAGGTTTTCAAAATTTTGCTGGAAATAGAAGAGATTTGGCAACATTAGAACTACCATCAAAGTGCTGATTTTATTTTTTTTTATTTTTTTTATAAATATTCTAGTGTTTCGTTTTCATGTGTCAGTATTGAGGATTTTCTTACATTTGTTGGTTTAGGTGTTTTGGGCAATTCCCTATCTGGGCATTTGCGATCAAGGGATTTATAGGCATTCCTCTTAGTTTGATGTTGTTGGATTAAAGGTTGTTTGCTCTTCCCTTAATTGAGGGAATATACTCATTCCACTATACCATATAAAATATTATGAAAGACAAAACTAAATATAACTATTAAACTCTAAAATATTTCATGTTTCCTTACCTCTTGTGTCTATATTCTAAACTATGAGCCCTCACTAAGCTGAGTGTGTTTCACTCTTTCCTACATTACTATTGACCTAGTATAATCTTCATAAGTGCATCTCTATCTCATAAGTTTTCTCCTTAAAATATTTATAAAGATATTTCTAACAACTTTCTTTACTTTATTAAGAACTCTAATATGATAATGACATATTAAGATATAAAATAATTTATATCATATTCTTTACCAAAAGGAATCTATACCAATTAAAAATTTGAGACACTTTCCAAAATTCTCCACCTTGAATTGAACACCATCAAGTCAATGTTCCATCTTTCTATGATACACTACTAGCAAGGATATCACCCAATATACTCTTGGAAACTTACTCGAGCCAAATCCTTACTTCACACCACGACTTTCTTGTGTGCCACGAACATTCCTTGTTATCCTTTTAGTAGATTTCCATAACTTCAAACTGTTCAGTCACTTCATTGTATTCACTTTCAAGATGCCATAAATGTATATTAGAAACCATACTCATCCTCGACAACAAAGTACATGCTTTGTGGGTCACATTCTAATGAGAGAACAATTGACTGTACTTTCAATTAAAATTCTTTTTTTTAATGCTCGTGTGTTTTGTTCTCCTTAACTCTTCTAGAAATCTCCACCTAGGCTTTGAATTACTTCTTATGCAAGCAAAAGCTCTAATATCACTTGTTGTGGAGATAAAAGCTTCAATGATATTATGTTAGTGCAATAACATAAAGATAAAATTAATCACTCACACAAAGGTACATAGGTTTTGAACATAGTTCGGATAATTGTGCATGCATGTACAGATGAGAGAGAATCATTCTATTGTACTATAGAGAATATTATAGATAAAATCTCTAATATAACTTGTTGTGGAGATAAAAGCTTCAATGGTAATATATTAGTGCAATAACATAAAGATAAAATTAATCACATACACAAAGGTACATAGGTTTTGAACATAGTTTGGATAACTGTGTGTGTATCTACAAATGAGAGATAATCATTCTACTATACTATAGAGAATATTATAGAGGACATAAACCATCCTCGCATCTACACCTTAAACTATGAGCCCCTACTCTACCGGGCATATGTTTCTTACTCTTTCTCACATCTTTATAAACCACTTACGGTTTTCATAAGTACATCTCCATCTCATAAATTTTTTCTCCCCATGACTCAGAATATTTATAGAGACATTTCTAAAGACTTTCCTTATTTTATAAGGAAATCTAATATTACAATGATGTATTAACATAGGTAATATTCTATACAATATTCTTGACCAAAAGAGGTATATGTCAATTAGGAATTTGAGACTTTCCAACAAGATGTATTCAGGATTGGGGTTTAGTTGTATTGTTGTGGAGGGTACCTTACCCTCCTGTATATTGGGCTTCCTTTTTTAAAAGTATTTGTCCATATGACCATTTCATATAAAGAAAAAGTATTTTAGACAATTTGAAGTTGACCATGTCGATTTGAAGCTGGAGCTCTTACAACTGCTGCCTATGGAGAATTAGGTTTTATCCTCAGTCAACCATGATGATGCTCAGCAAGGGCTTATTTTCACTGAATGAAAATATGTTCTTCTGCACATATGACTTATGTATCTAAAACATTTCTTAGCAGCAAGTAGAAATCTTCATAGAGTATGTCAGTTTCCAGTGCATGCCATATGCTAGAATTGTTGACTTTCCTTCTTGTAATTTGGAATTAGTGTTAGGATATCTGGAATTCATCATCTCCCATTTACGAGGTTTGGCTTAAAGCAGCCATGATAATGCAGATATCAGTTATGGTTAGTTATTGGAGTCAAGTGAAGAAAGTGGAAATTCTTTTGTGATATAAAATCTGATCATAGAAAGAAGAGAAAAGTATTAGATAATTAGACTTTATCTTCAACTAGTTAGATAATAGTAAATTTTTTTTTTTTTTTTGATAAATAAGCATGGATTGTATAACAAAAGGCAAAAAATCCACAAAGCATATAGGGGGTATACTAGGTAGCTAAGGCCTCACAACCAAAAAAGAACAACAAAAAAACTCACCAACCCTTAACTGGATGCTAGCCACTCCAAGAAGCCTATAAGGGAGAGCGACCCCTCTCCAATATACAATTTAGCCCAACCCAATAAATTACAAACAAAAGAATTTTTGAGCTTTTGAATTGCTAACAACCCCCCCCCTCCTAAAGGCTAGTCTATTTCTCTCCTTCCAAACCGTCCAAAAAATATACAGCGGAATGGATTTCCAAATCTTTTTCATTTTTTTTCCCACAAAAGGGCCCCTCCAGCTAAATAAGACCTCCTTTACAGTTTCTGGAAAGACCCATTGAACACCAAACAAACCAAGAACAATATCCTACAACACTCTGGCCACTGTATAGTGTATGAGAATATGATTTACAGTTCCTCTTTACAACCACACAAGAAACAACAATTATGGAGCTGCCACCTCTTTTCTGGAGCCTATCTAGGGTAAGCACCTTCCCCCAAGTGGTCTCCCATGTAAAGAACGCGATTTTGGTTGGAACTCTATCCACCCAAATGCAACTTTTCGGAAAAACGGAGACAATGGGGTTGACCAACAAGCTGTACGCTTTCTTGCCTCTGAACTGCCCGTTTCTTCCTCCCTTCCAATAGACCGAGTCTTCCTTCAAAATAATCCTGTGACCCCTCAAAACATGAAGCAAATTACCTACCATATCCAATTCCCAATCATTAAAGTCCCTAAGAAACCTTAAATTCCAGCCTCCATGGCCGAAATTCTGATCCCACATCTCTTCCACTGTGGCATTCCTATGAACAGCCATGACATAAAGATGAGAGAATATTTGGGATAGCACTGTACACCCGCACCAAATATCAGTCCAAAATCTGATTTTGGTGCCTTTTCCCACATTAAATGCCATATTTTCCCAGCACCAATCCGATTCCTTTAAGATCTCCTTCCAAACCCCTACTCCAAACGCCCCATTTGCCTTCTTTGTCCTCCAACCAAAATCCTTTTGCCCATACTTCGCCACAAGCACCTGCTTCCAAAGATCATCCTTAACAGGAGCAAATCTCCATATCCATTTGCTAAGCAAGGCTTTGTTCAAAATGGCTAGCTTCCTTAAGCCAAGGCCCTCATTTTCCTTATCCGCACAAACCACCTCCCAGTTAACTAAGTGGGCTTTCCTTTCCAGATTTCCCCCTCCCCACAAAAAATCTCTTTGCAACTTTTCTAACCTCCTTGCCACTGTCTTGGGCATACAAAAAAGGGACATTTGATATAAGGGCATACTAGCCATTGTGCTTTTTATAAGAGTGATTCTCCCACTTTTGGAAATATATTGACGTTTCCAAAGCGCAAGTCTCCTCCTCACTCTCTCTTCCACCCCATCCCACACAGAAGAAGCCTTATTGAGGATTTTCTTTTGTCATTGCTTTTTTGTAATTGTTCATTAATTCTTAAGAACAAGTAGGATGCAGGTAAAAAAATTCTGAGCACTGAGGAGACAGTACTACCTTGAAGATCATGTAAACTTCAAGGTAGTACTGTCTCCTCAGTGCTCAGAATTTTTTTACCTGCATCCTACTTGTTCTTAAGAATTAATGAACAATTACAAAAAAGCAATGACAAAAGAAAATCCTCAATAAAATCAAATTTATCACATGTTGATGTAGATATTGCCCTTAGTTCAACCCAACTAAGCATTAAGTCATAGCTACTGGGGGTTAGCATTCAAATCATTTTTCACCATTTGGTCCTAGCTGGAGTGACATCCTTGACCAAAGTAACGGCTGTCATTATTTCTTAGTGCCTCAACATACATTCTCATTTATTTCTAATAGGACTCATCCCACATTCTCATTGGCTTTCTCGTGTTGCTGCAACTTAATTTAGATCACTCATTATGGGTGCATTGTGGAACCATCTAATAGTCCTGTTGGTGCCACCTTTAACTTCACATGAATGCACTTGTACATTCATATGTACATGCATCCAAATCATTAAAGCTTGTTTTTAGCACCTCAAACATAAGGATATATGCACGAGGTAAATAAACTCAGTAATCAAGGTTCTCTAAATGTGCTATTCCAAGTTGCCTCTAGCGCTCATCCTCTTTCTATACAACATGGCTACCAAGGTTAGCAGTAACAAATGTTGTTTCTTACATTTGCCTTGGGACAAGTAGGGAGGTTAATGCTAAAGGTACTTGATAGACTTGATCTTTGAATAGTGAACAATTCTGGTATGCTTTATGTTTCTGAATTCGAAGTAAGAGAAATCATGACGAACCGGTAGAGGAGATGTTTGTTTCCATCTATAACTAAAGGTGCAAGTGTTGGGCATGTGGATTGGCACCTTAGAAGTTTTTGTCATGCCTGGGTTGCGTAAGTTTCAACTTCATCAGGTTTGCTCATACATGCCTGGGTTGTGTAAGTTTCAACTTTATCAGTTTTGTTCATACACTCTGAATTCAGCAGCATATATGATTTTAATCTTAATTATTATTATTATTATTTATTTTTTTAGTTTTGGAGAAGCAAGTGCTTTGACCGTAAATTCCGTTCCTCTTTAAGAATCCCATTCATAGTTACTTCGATATTACATTCCCAAATCTTCTATGAGAATCAATATGAACTTTCTCCTTATATTTCCTTCTTAGTACATTTTGACATGCTTTCTGTCCATTTATAATTTAAAATTCTATGAAAACTTTATTGTTACAGGAACTGGAAAGTTATAGTCACTGCTGACTAAATCTTGAGACATTGAATACATTTGGTGAAATGGAAGGAAATACAAGAATGAAATCAATTTAATTTAAACACAGAACATTGAAGAATTTATTTCAGTTATACCCAGGAAATAGGAAAATAAATGAGACTGCAAAATTATTCGTCTCTTTGGAAACCACTCCAGCTGTTTCAAAGTATTGTTTGACTGCCCATCCTTGAGTTAGAATTGTGGCTTAAAACATTCAGGAGGCATATTTCCTTGGAATCTCTTTGTATCTTTGCAGTAATCATAGATCATATAGTTATCTCTGACCCACTTCATCTGACCCTTCTTAGCATAACTCAACTGGCTGTATACTGGAGAAGTCCACCAGTTAGCAGGGGATTTGGAGGCACATTGATCAATGCTGACCGGTCCATTCCACTTGCAAGCCCTTGCCCTGAAATGGCGGAATCTGGCTACAAAGGGCGCACTATACCAGTCGATTTTAACAAGCCCACCTCTAGTTGCCCAGTTATCAGCATTCCATATACTGGAGTAAACCCTCATACCTTGTTTGTTGGGGTAAGCAATTCCTTCATTCTCGTAGTTCCGGAAAACTCGAATTGGTATGCTATCAATGTACCACCTGAAACCATGATGACATATTCAAGGTTCAGGGATTGTTCTGCTACTGGAATAGTTTCGGAATAGGGAACCATATGGGAAAAGACAGTCAGAATAGTGAGGGTAAGGTGATGATTGTTGAGGACAGGATTCAATTAAAACTTCAGGCAGAACCAAAAGGATAAAATGTTAAGGAATTTAGTTTGAGTGTTGTGTGTCTGTATGTTTTGGGGTGGGGGGAAGAGGATGAGGTAAAGCGGGTGTTAGAGGTTTTAATGCAAATTTTTATGGATTAAGTTGGTGATTTAGAAATAATTTTGCCATCAGCCACTTACTAACAGTGATTGTGATAAAATATGGGTAATTACTAGGGCCCAATGAAACTTCATGTGTAGTTTGCTGAACTTTTGATATTTTAGGGAATATTGTTAACGTCTGAAACAATAAAAAAGGTGATGATGTTTTGTAGAAAAGGAGGCAGGTGCCTGGTGGACTTACACTACTTCAGTGGGGTTCCAGTGTATGGTGTAGTTGTGGAAATTAGCGGTTGGATCAAACCAGAGGTAGAACTGTTGTTCTCTGCTTCCATTTCCTTGGGTATAGATATTCGTGTGGATGATGTAAGGTTGTCCAGATATGTTCCCTAAGAACTCAAAGTCGATCTCATCATGCTTGCTTCCTGTAGAGGACAGCTGCACAAAATATGAGAAGATAAAATTAGCAATTCTCCTTTTGTGAGCCCATTTTCAGGTATAGGGCATTTGTTCACTTATGTTAGATCCTAGAAAGCGCATATGCTAGATCCTTATTGACAAAATCTGAGAAGTAATATCCGTTTAGAGGCCTTGTCTGTTGCTCAATCAGGTTCACTTACGTAGTATGCAGTTACTGTGCCAGCAGAATTCCCAGGTACCAACTTGATCAGCATTTCAATACTTCCAATAGGAACGCTCTCTTTGTTTGAACACCAGAACCTGAAAACCGAAGGCAGCATAGTAGTGTGGTCAGAGGGAATTTAAGTTTGAATCAGTCACTGAAACTTACCAATCCCCGAAGTATTGGTAAGTATCTCTAGTCAAATAATCCAGTGACCAGGGTTATGTGAGTCAGAATACAGGGAACTGGGTCTTAACCTGGTTTCACGTTTGGTTGATTTATTTGTTGTGTGACTTCCTTTGTGAATTGGTCATGTGTAGCATTTGACAATCCATTAACTCTGGCATCTGGACTAATATGATTTATGCAGTTCTATTACATGTACTTTTGCAGCATTCATATATTGTATAGGAGTTTACAACTACTATGGTACACCATTTATCTTTTAGATTTGAATTATGTCTTTTTTTTTTTCCTTGCACTTATGTGATTATGATTACTAGTTTCCTATCTAAAAAAAATTATGAAGTATTTAAGCTACAGAACATCAAGGCATAATGCGATGAAACTAGTTTCTTATATTTACCTGAAGTTGAATCCAACACAAGTTGAAGATCATCGCCATTTCCCAGAATTGAGGAATGGCTAGCACCCCAGTTGAAATACATGCTCTTGGAAAACTTGGCGTCAACGAAGCTTTGTTCAAATGCAACTGCAGTGACTAATAGAGCTACAAACAAAACTTGAAAACTCCCCATTGCTGCCCCAAGGGACACTTCTCTTTCTCTGCTTTATCAACTCTATGAAGGTGAAGTGGGATACTTTGTTCTTGGTTTGTGATGGCTTTATATAGCTTATGATCACCACATACACCTTACTAAGATGAATTCTGATTGATTTTCCTTTTTGCTCAGAATATATTGACCTTGTCATGGCTTTTGACATTTCCCACATTATTATTTGAAAAGATAAGAGGACTTAATATCATTTCCAGTTGTATGGAGGTGGAAGTTATGCCTCCAACTAAGGTCAATATTAAAGTATAATTTAGTTATTTCATATGAATACCATGGTTCAACTTCTGATCTTCCCAGTGTGCAAATGTTGGCTATTAGCATATTTGGTCATTGAGCCAATGGTGTGCACCATCTGTTTGAAAATGGAGCATTGCTTTTAAAAATAGGAAGCAAAAGTATATGCGTAGATGAAGTAGGAATTGTTTTTTAGTTGTATGTTCTAGGAATGTTGGGAGAAGTTGAGGTTGAAATGAAGTTTAAGGATGTGGACAAGCTGGGACGCGGTTGGGAGTAGGAGAATGTCGTGGGCGAGACTAATGCAGACAGGGGTGGCCAGCTGTGGTGGCCTGCAAAGTGGTGCCCAGTCCCCTTGGGTGGGGGTGCACACCTTGAGATGTTTTCTTGCTATATAAATTGCAAGAACACTCGATTTCCTGAGCGTCACGTATTGGGTGTTCTTGGAGTCTTGTTCTTAACCCTTTTCTCTTCTCCATTTTTGATGAAAACCCAATTTGTCTATCTGCCCTGGCCTTGTGTGTTAAGTGGGGTAGCTTGAATTTCAATTTAGAGATTACAATGGCGGGGGTATTTTGAGGTGTCTGTCGTATTGCTTTTAATATTAAAATAAATAGGATTGGGATGATGGTGACCAATTCATGAATTTGTCCCATTGATGTATTGTCATTTCCATTTGCCCCATTGAATATCAACAAAGAATATTTAAAAAAAAAATTGAATTGTTTGTTATTTTGAATATATTTATCCTTGAAAACAAAATGTAATTGCACTTTTGAAAAAAGGTACTCCAATGCAGCGTTGAAATCCAGACCACTAATATGAACGGAAAAAAGATAAAAAAAACAAAGGCAAAAATTGATCACGATGTGAAGAACAAAAGAGGTAATCAAGCTTCTGAATTTTTTCTACGGCTTATGGATCTACATTCGTCAAAGAGGAAAACGTCAAGGAACACAAAGGAAGCTTACATTCGTCAAAGAGGAAAACGTCAAGGAACACAAAGGAAGCCCAAGCTTTTGAACCCTTTCTACTGGATGTGAACCCACATTCCAGTGCTGGGCACACCCCGGTGAACAACATAGAGAAGATAATACCCCGGCGGGGCAATTGTCCCCGATGGCGGCGCCGTTACCACAATATTATAGAATCCTAGAAACGATTGGTTCACATTGTTCATCCCCAGGATCAGCAACCTTTGATTCATGGAGAACCCATGTGTCGTGAATGGTGGTGCATACATTGTCACCTTTATATCCGTCGTCTCTACATCCCAACCACTTAAATTGATCTTCACCAAAAATTTTTGCCCGTATCTCAACGTGGCCTGTGAGAAATCTTGGAGGATCACTGGCTTGTGAGCTTGGAGTGATGGATCCAAGTAAGGTGGTGAGAACTTCTCGACCCTCATCTCAGTGGGGTATTTCACACCCTTGAAATTGTATCCTGGATTTGTATTGCTGCCTGCAACTAGAATTTTCCCATCGGGAAGAACTGCAGACGATGAATGATACATGCGGGCAATTGAGGTCGGCTCTAGCTCGGTAAACCTTTCGTTCATAGGCTTTTGGGGACTGTAAAGAACTGGCGTGAAGTTGGGGACCTCGGCGGCTCCCCAGGCGGAAGTACCCTGTTCGGCACCATTGAGCATTAGAACATCTCCGGTTGGAAGAAGCAACATATCACCCATGACTCGGCGTGATGGCATGGTTTCAATCTTCCAGGCGGCGGCGGGGTTCGTGATTTGAATTCTCCCACAATCTTTCAAAGCAGGCAAAAATGTTTTCTTCTCAGCCAAGTTGAATGCCTCAGGTTTTGCCCCGCCACAGACCAGGACTTCGGCCTGGATGTCTTTTGCATTTCCGCCTTGGAGCTTTAGAGGCAGGAGAGCAGACATGCCGGATGCCGGATAGTTGCGGGAGCCTCCGGGCAGGACAGGGAACTCACGGATGATCTGTCCACTTGTAGGGCTAAAAAGGATTGATCGGTTGTTAGCCAAGATGAAGAGGTTTCCATCGGGGGAGAGGTGGACGAAAGGGTATAGATTATTTTCAGCAAGATCAGTGGTTTCTCGGAGGAATGGGAAGTTAAAGCTTTTGCGATTGGATATTCCTTGAGCTGACAGAAACTCGTAACTAAACACACGACGACCACCTAGTAGGAAGAAGCTGCCATCTGGTAGAATTTGCTGTGTTGCGTACCTATATATCCAAGTAGGACAGAAAAATCAAAATGTTAATTTACTCATCTGGAAAATGTTTTGAACAGAAAATAAACCTATAATCATTAAGCATTAGATACCATCTATATCCTGAAAGTGCATTTGGAGAATCCTCCCAATCGCAGGTGGCACATCCAGAGAGGAGTCTAACGCTCTTTCCTCCCTCCTTCCAACCACCAGTGCCCACCAGGGTGCCATCTGCTGCCAGCCCTCCGGAGGAGCACCAAGGGTTTGTCAAAACCTGTAATGAATTTAGCATTACATATAGAAGGAGATGAAAAATAGAAGGGGCAAACGCCCTATATATATACATGCATGGACCCCTTTTCAATTATGTTCATGTTGCCAACTTTGGGGTTAAGGGTCTTTACGACTTTAAAATGCATTTCTATCAAAATGCATTTCTATCGTTAAGTGAAGTTTATATATATATATATATATATATATACAATATTTGTAGATCTAGTCCGTGATCTGTAGGACATGAGTAGGACATCATTGCAACAAAAATTCCTATTAATCATATAGATAAATTTTAAATTTTGGACGTAGAGGGTTTTTACAATTGCTGCTTTGCATGCGTGCATGCTATGTGGTAGAATGAAAGGGAAAAGGGGTGCACCTTGAGTGGCCTAACTTCTGCGGTTTCAATGTCATACTCCACAGCATGAGCCCAGCAGTCAATTTCATTGGTTTTGCTGTCAGGAACTGGACGGCAATTTTCACTCTTAGGCAATTGAATGTTTGATGGACCAAAGACCGTGGCATCGAACATGATGGCCTTGTTGTTTTTGGGCATCAAGATCAAGTGCATGGCGGAGACCCCGGAATCCTTAGAAACCACCTCCCACTCACCCTTATAGTCAGCACCAAAATCTGGTTTTGAATCTGATTCATCCTCGTTGCTACCAAACTTTCCTCCAAAGAATGGCAGTAATTGTCCAAACCCCACATGGAATAAGAGAGGGAGGAGACATAGGGCTCTTAGCAAGACTGCCATTGAAGAAGCTCCTCCAATGGCTCTTGCTCTCAAGGGGGCCACACTACCAGATATATCTTTGATAGCCTTTTCTCCTCTCTCTCTCCCTCGCCTCTTGTTTTTAGCATTTATGGTGGTCCTTCGTCTTTTTGGGTCATCTTGGTTTTCAAAGACAACAGCCATTACGCTATTAATGTCCAAAAACTCACCTTACAAACGACATCACAGTCTATCAAAATTAGTGGTCTCATTGTCCATGCCCAAAACCGAAATCGTTATAGAGATGGTCAAAATAGTGTTTGATGGTTGCTGGTTTAGAGGAGACTTCGCTCAGATCTTGCTATCTATAGCACATAAAATATCAATTTCAAGCGCTATTCTTGATGAAAAATTGGATCTCAATGACTACAGTTTTTAAAAATTAAAGAAAAATAAATAAAATTTATGCCCATTTTCTTAAATGAGTTAATGGTCTAAATCATTATGAATGCTCTCATTGATCATTGATGTAGCATATATATAACTTTCACTACATATCAAACTTTAGGGAAACAATCAGGGGGACAAGAAGGCAGATAATGAATCTATGATAGGATTTGTGGGGAAGGCCTGTCTCAGTCTGAGTGCCGTTTCTAGGCTCTATATGCATTTTTCTCCCTATTGGAACACACTATTGCTTGACATATTCCTCTTTTGTGATCATGAATTTAATTATTCCATGCATTAAGATTAATAAGTATGATAAGATTTTCGGAATTGATACTAATTTGAATTACATAAAAGTTCCCCCACCTTTGTAGGCCCAGGGTTACGTGAGGGTGCAGTTGTGAAATGAAATCCCAAAGATTAAGGTGGTGTTTGTTTTTTTGGCTTTTTACTGAAAACCATTTAGTTTTAGAATTTAGGTTGTTTGTTTTTTTACTTTTTCATGACTTATTATAAACTTTTTACTAAATAGAAAAAGCCAAAATATGTGGCTTTTTCTAAATAGAAAAAATAACACAATGATTTTTTTTACTTTTTAATACTTAATAGAAATAAAATACTATAAAAACAAACAACTTAATATTTAATACTATTAAGTATTAAGGTTCTATTTAGAATTAAGTAAAAAAACAAACACCACCTAAGTTAATCTATAATTAAATTCTGGCTAATAGCTATACTTTCAAAAGAGCAATGAGGGTCCTTTCATTTTTCGACAAAAGCTATACTTATGTTTGAATTGAAATGCTCTAGACATGATAGTTTATATGGGTATTGGTCTTCAACCTAACTGATATATACTTATTGCACCAAGTAGAAATCATCAGGAGTTCCTTCCAAGGGATGATGACTATTTGGGCATTTCCTGATTCAGCAAATTCAAGAATGACTATGGAGTTTTCACTGTAATTTTTCCTCTTTGTAGCTATTTTTTCTTATGGTGAGGTTGCTTTCAAAACATACACTTCTAACTCCTTCAGGTTATGACAATGATCATACTCGATGTTTCCCAGAATTTAAAATGAGAAACTAGAACAAAATAGCCACCCAAGAATCTTCAATTCCACAAGGTAATTTGAAAAGATGAAAGACAAATCAAAACTAATGGGCCTGCTAACAGAACCTACAAAGAAAACCACTATAGAAATCATTGCAGTGGGCATCAGATCAGTCATTATTCCTTCCAAGTTGCTTCCCAATTATCCCTTAGGCCACCTAGGTCGGTTGGTGAATGAATTTGGCATTTATAGCACACTGCTGATATGGTACATCTAAAGGCAAATGAGGATATATATATAGATTCCCATCCATATACTAAATTTAAATATATATATATGGTAGTATGGCATTTTCTAACAGGATTTTGATAAATCACTATTAGACCAATCTTTTGAGGAGAGAATCAGGAAGGAATATAGCTGGGGAAGTGAATTGGTGAAAGCCTGGAAAAGCTTGCACCCTTTGGTCTTTTGGGGAAGTTAACTAATGCTGATTTATTGAAGGTATTACTGCTCAATATTATATACATTGCTAGCTAAAAAGAATGCTATATTAAGAAAGAAATCATTTTTTGGAATCTTAAAACAGCTAGCTCTATGATACATAAGGATGATCTTTCTCCATTTGGGTGAGAATGATTAGATTACAATCCAAACACAGTACTGTCATGATCACTTTTCCATTCAGGAATGGTCCAAATAAGAATTTTGATTCTTGCCAACTTTGCTTAAGAAAACCATCCAAACAACAACAATTATTACTGTTCTGTACTGCCTCATTTTTTTGGTGAGCCAGTAAAGAATAACTTTTCTAAAACTGCTTTCCTTAAATAGTAAGGCTGAAATTATTATTTTATTTGACTTTAATCCTTTTCCATCACTTTTACTCTAATTCCAGGTAATGATCTTAGTGAGTGTTTCTTTTTGCCTTGTCTTGGCTAATCTTTTCATTGATTGACACTACTCATACAGCTGTTACTGCAAATATTTATATTATCCTAGCAGTTCCTCCATTTATATGGCTTTTACACTGCTTACTAAAGTTGCCGACTTTTCTTAATACTCCTAAGTTAAAGCAGCTAGAGACATGATCATATGTCACCTGATAAAGCTAACCATCTCTTTTCCTTAGTACCATGGACAAGTAAGTTGATACGGTTTGTGCCCATCAGTTAAAGATCATCATCAACTATATATGTTTTTTAGGTCTAACCAAAAACCCTAATTTTTCTTAGGTCGTGTTTGATTGGCTGGATATAACATGAAATAAGATAAGAGAGAAAATATTATATTATATCCCATATTTGGTTGACGCTAGAATAAGATAAGTTATCCCATCACTTGTCTTTTCATATATTCAAACAAGCATATGATAGGATAAATGGTGAGATATATTATTCATCCTATTTTTTTTCATCAATTTCACATGAGATATGTTAATCTCATAGTAAAATATCAGACATGCATATTTCATGAATAAAAAATTCATTTTTTTTTATCAATTTTTTTGTTTTTTAATATACTCATTTTATAAATAATTTTTTATTATAAAATAATTTTATGATTAAAAATGAAGAACTAAAATAATATTAATATATAATATATAAATTATTTTTATATATTAAATAACATAATATAAAAAAAATTATTTGTAAATATAAATATTGTTAAACATAACAAAATTTTCATTTTTTTAAATAGAAAAGATTTGAATGTGATATCATTTTTATTTTAAATATTAAAAATAATATATATTTTATATTATTATTTTTGTTTATTTCACAAATTAAATATAAATATGATATAACATATCTCATTGAATATGTTACCTTAAAAAATATTATGTTGATAGGATATATATATTCAAGGATATCATATCCCATTGGAAATCATATTTGAGGATATATATATCTTATCCCAACCAAATGTATCCTCGGGGTTTAACTAAGTTCACCCTAAGTTCTCAAGTTTTCCCTCGAAGATTATAGTTATAATGACCTTAATTTGATTTGTCCTGATGTAGGAATTTTCTAGCAGTGCCAATAGAGTGTTGGGGGTGCAGTTTTGGACTTGACATGTGAAAAATGAATTTTGGTGGCTGCATAATTTTACTGTAACAGAAGCACACCTTAACGTTGGAGGCAGCCATGCTGTCCTTTAGCAACCTTTCCAGCAAAATTCCATAACCCGTGATAGTCTATATATATATATATATATATATCACATTTTGGATTGAAATATCAAACATCATATATATGCACAGGAGTAACCCTAGCTAGCAAATGTTTCTTGAGAACCCTTCTTGTAACTTGTATGTACTAGTGAAAAATACAAACAAAAAACTAGAAATAATCAAGATGGTAGGTCTCCCATGAGAGCTAGCTAGCTAGGGCTTTCGCCATATATATCCTCTTATGATTCAAGTAGTCTTTTCTTCAAGCTAAAATCCAACATTGGATATTGACCAACAAAGTCTACTCCACCAAAGCAGAAGCTTATGATGGCATGTCTCCCCCAATTAGGGCATTCTAGATCAATCTTTCTCCATTCATTCATAATTCACTGGAGGTTTCCTGTGAGCCAGAAGTTCATCAAAAGTTTGATGTGAATTCGGGCTAATACACGGATGCCAACATGCATGTCACCAAAATCCATGTCGATCCATTTAGGGTTCTACAGGCACCAAAGAGCAATTCTTTCAAAGCCAATCGATTTCCCGTTAGCATATTGAAGAAACACACCCCTTGATCATTCTGATCAATATTTAATTCGACCAGTTGGATCTGGGTAGCATTAGTACTTTGCAAGGACAAATCAATTTATGATCATCTTGACCATAGATAACTTACTGTTCATGTGGAAAGACAAATTTTCAGAGATGGTTTCCCTCACTTTTACCTTGAGTGAAAAAACCTTTAATCTTCTTTCAAGACCAAGAGGTTTGGCAGTTTCCTTATCAAGCTCAACACCTGGTTTACCTTCTTTTTTTTTTTTTTCCTTCTTTAATAAAGTTAATACTATTGAGCAATAGGAGTAAGATAATAGAAGCCATTCCAAAAATCCATGAAATCAAATAAAGCTCAAGGAATTTAAGCTATGCTGTTGTTAGATGCTGTCTGCTAGACCTTGATGCATATATATAATAATATATATAAGAAATTGAAAGTAAACAAGACATTCTCATTTCCTCCATAGTCATGAAATGACCCAAGTAGAAAATTGCATTAATCTTTTATGAAGAGTCAATCTACCTTTCATTACACAAGATTCCTTCTAAAATATAACTCAAGTTGCTCGACTAGTGCCATTCTGCAAATCCCACCAATTATATCGAACTTTTGAATTGTAAGTAGAATCATAAAATATATCAATCCATGCATCTGAATGGCTGTGAATAGCTGATTAAAGCGACAGTCTGAGCTCCAAGTCTAGTTCTTGAGTGTCACTTGATTCAGAGTTCTGACTGCTTGAGCCCAATGAATCGCTCCGGTCTTTCTTTCTCTTCTTCTGAAATGAGTCCTATAAGATAAAATCGAAGGAAAGAAGGGTCATTAAGTAATAGTCTTCATTGCCCAAACAATATATCATCCATACAAAAAATATAGAGAATAGAATGTATAACAATTAATCACCTCTACTTCTAGATTCAGAAGGTGTCTTGTCATGTTCAATTGTGAATACTGTTGGGTCTCCATTGTGCCACTGCTGGGGTTCCACCTGGTTTTGATGAATTCCATATATCCATTGGAAATTCAGCATTTTCTTAATAGAATAGAATTCCAAGAAGAGGGGGAAAAAAAACCCATAAATTAATTTCCGTTTCAGTACCATTGCCGGGGTTCCACCTGGTTTTGATGGATTCCATATATCCATTGGAAATTCAGCATTTTCTTAATAGAATAGAATTCCAAGAAGAGGGTAAAGAAAAAAAAAAAAACCCATAAATTAATTTCAGTTTCAGTACCTCGCTGTAGTACTAGGTTGAGAATCACCATATCTAATATTTGACCTATCCATTTCACTCAGACCCATCTGCAAAACCGGTCAATTTCCACAGTTTCAGTCACCCCACGAATTTATGGATGAAGAAAAGATATACAGAAGAATCCACCAAAGACTTCTGCGACTAATGATGATGATAAGTCCCAATGAAAACAATGATATGAAGGTGCAGAAATATAGATCAATTCGTCTGGAGCAAGTATCTAGGGTTAGTGCCAGTGACTAGAGTTTGAAGAACTACAAAGAAAAAGAAGCTAAAAGATCTGAGTTAACCGAATTCAAATGGAAAATTTGTTGGAATTGTTTGAAACATTTTGGATGGAAAGAATGTGATGCAGATGGTGATGATGAAGAAGATGATATGCATAACTATGGTATGTAATTAAACAGAATCATCATCAACATCAATGCAGAATCCATCAAAATTCTTGTGTGAGTCCTCTTCCACACTCACGCCCCACCCTCCCAAAAGGGGTGTGTATAGGATGATTTTAATAGTAAAAACTGTCACAAAGTTGAAACCCATGAATTCTTTGTTGAATATATGCATGGCCGAAAAGGGAGAAAAAAAGAACAAAAAATAAAAAATAAAAAAATAAAAAAATCCTCAGGCTGTAGAAGTCCAAAAAAGCAAGTCCACATACCATCATATTGGGGTGGAAACCATAAGATGCCGTGGATGATGAGGATGGTGAATAAGAAAAAGATGACGATGATGGTACTGATGAATAGGCTGTTTGCACTCTCATGTCCTCCTGCATGTATATTACAGTAGTGGAGCTCCATGAGAATTCTATAAAACCAGTTAAAACTCCACACAGTAATCATAATAGTACCCTCAACATGTCCACAGAGAGGGAGAAGGGAAGAAGGAGAGGGAGACCTGGTTGAGGGTAGTGGATATGGACCATGAAGAGAAGGCATGTAGCTACAACCCATTTGACTATGCAATCTGATCTTCTCCAACTGAGCAACTCCCAGCCCTCTCTGGGGCTGCTTGGGCTTGTCTGAATTACTCTTCTTGCCTTTCCTTGAAGACCCAGATCTTTCATTTCCCATGTTTGGTTCCCCAAAATAACTGCTACCCATCTCCTTTTTCTGTGATGATGAGGGGGAAGATCCAGAGAATTTGCTCCACAAATCCCAAACTCCTTCCTCTGCAGAAGAAAAAAAAACAGAAGAAAGAAGAAAAGGAAGAAAAACTTTCCTGCCAGACTTTGCTGAGAAAATGAGAGATCTCCTATGCCCTTTTAAAGCTGTTTACACCCCCAGTAATTATTGCATCGCTGGATCGGATTGTGTAGATTTAGTCGCATATATTTATATATATATACTTTAGAGTTTATGCTTTTTTTTACCCCCTTCCCTTTTGATTATTTTTTTGAGAACTTCCATAAAATGCTTATTATTATCATTATTTTTTTCATTAGCTATAGACTTTGGAGACTATGACTTGAAAGTGATTGTCTATGATTTGAAGCATTAAAAAAAATTTAAATTCACCAGAGAGAGAAAAAAAGGGCATCATTCTTCTTTGATTTCTGGTTACACATATGATCAAAGCAAAACCCCCATCAAGTGATGAAGAAAGTTTCTGATATTGGGCTGGTCCCATTCTGCATGTGATTATGGTCATATCTCAAAATACCCTAAGAATCCCCTCCCCCCCCCCCCCCCCCCCCCCCCCCCCCCCCCCCATATAATTAAGAATTCGATAAGCAACTTATTTAGAAAGGTAAACTAAATAAAATATACTCTAAAGTTGGACCAAATCACATTCAAATTAAAGATTCTAGAAATCTTATAGCAACTTCATTGGGATTGTCTTCTGGGGAACCCCATATGATATCCAACCTATATATGTACCAAAACCCCAAAAATCTTTCAACTTTTCTATCTTATAGGAAACCCATTTAAATGTGAATATATTTTCTTCAATTTAGTGGATAAAAATCAGCCATTTTTTAATAAATGTTTGAAAAAAGATAAAAATATTAATTAATGCCAAATACAGTGTGATTTTTATTTTTTTATTTTAAATTTTAATTTTGAATTAATTAATTACTTGGAGATCTTTTGGATTAGATACCATTCTCTGAGTTGTTATGCAGCAAATCTAATTGAGCTGTTTCACGCATGATTTGTGGGTCATATTTTATGAGGTGTGTGTGTGGTGGAAAGTGAGAATCCTCCAATTTCTTAAACAGACATGTGAACTCATGCAATTACAAAAAAATCCCCCCCTTGGAACCCTCCAAAGCATGTCATTAACTTTATTTTATTTTTTATTTTTATTTTTTATTTATTTTTTCAATTGTTTCCTTGAACCTTCAAAGCATGCCACTTGTTAGCCAAGCCAAAAATAATAATAATAAATAGAAAAAGACATTATAAGCTAAGGTAACAAAATAAAATATGACTCTCTAACTTCTTTCTTAGGGTTGGGTCCTCTTGGGCTTTATAGCATCCAACAACTCCACCCATGTTTATTTACATTTCATTTTAATTTTTTAAAGTGGTTTAAAATAAAAGAGATTTGATACCCAAAAGACCCTTTTAATACTTGTAAAAAAAGGTTAATTGAAAGCTTTTTTACGTTAATAAGAAAATTATATTTTAATTTTTTTTAAGGTTATAAAAAAAATTATTATTATTGGATTCCATATATAGGTACAACCTTAAAAGGTGAGACAAGAAGATCAGCAATATATTTTGAATTCTTATCATAACTTGGCATTTTCTGTCATTGTCAATTCATCTCTTATAAAGTTTATATTGAAGTCATATATCAAATTAATAAATTTTTCCATTTAGGTAAAATTTTGTTGCCAACTCACTTTATAATTAATTTCGGAATTTAGAGTTGTGTCACAGTGATTTTAAAAACATTTTTTTAGCCTAATAATTATTTTTGAAAAAAAAATTATATATTTGATAAAATTTAGGAAATACTTTTAAAAAGCGTTTTTAAGTTTGCTAATGCTTAAAAATTGTTATCCAAAAAGTTATTTTCAAATGCTAGAAAGATAAAACGTTTCTTATAATCACTGTTAAACATTTCAAATGCTACGATTCATCGATTTCGTGGGCTCTCCAAAAACCATATAGAACGAAAATAACAAAAAAAAAAGTCATTAGGTAAGGCATGGGTTTTCTTCTCCTTAGTCAAATTTTAGAACTCAATTCATGGCTAGTTTCCATAACTCTATATTATATAGTTTCTCCCATCAATATTTCTCAAAATATTTGATATTTTAAACCAAACGTGCCTTATAACACTGATTATCCTTGTGTGGTCTATATGTCTCCAGGTCCATATAGATAGTAACATGAACGCTCATCACAATATACCCACATAAAAAAAAAAAAAAAAAAAATTAAATAAAAAAATCCCCATATTAAATTTATGTTACATGCATGTTGTAGGCTTAATTTTCTTGTACCCATGTACATATTATATAGTTAATTTGGTAACAATCATCCACTAATTGCCTGCCACGTCAATTCCATCCCAAAGAATATTATTTTTTCTTGTACTCAAAGATGATGAAAAGTTGACTGCAAAAATGTTGAGCTATTAATGCTTAAAATTGTAGCCTCTATACAATAATTAAGGCTTAAACATGTCATTAAATTATTAAATAATAATGGATGGGTTACAAATCATAGTCTTGAAGAGGGTAAATGGGGGTACCCCACGAGCAGAAGTAATGAGAATATAATAATAATAGAGGCAGGCAGAGAAGAAAACAAGGGATTTTGTTGATTAGGTTTGATTTGATGCAGTAAGTATTAATATATATGTATAGATATGTGAATGAGAAATTAAAAAGAAAAGAAAGACAAAGGTGAGTGGAGTGAGATGTAGAGAATATCTACTGTAGATTGTGGGCACATGCAGACTACAGAGGGTGCATTACTCCACACGATTTGCAAAGCAATCCCTTGGAAAACGCTGTACATATATTGATTTGTATGTGAAGAAGAACCAAACCCTTCGGCCTTCACCCCCTAAAGAAAAGAAAGAGGAGGCCCACCACTTAGAAATCCATCCAAATGCACAGCAAATCAAAGCTGAATGGCTGAATCCTATATTATAAGGGATTCTGATGATAAATAAGTGTATATGGTACACGGGGACTTGTACCAAACCCCCTCTTGAGGTTGAGGTGTATGTGCTGCTGCTGCTGTGTATGTGAGTTTACTCTCTTTTGTCTCTCCACTTTATCACTTCTTTAAGAAAAGAATCCTCCCCCAAGATTCTTCAGAAAGACTGATCCCATTATCGCATCTGCTAGTGTGTGATGTGATCTTTAAGTTCATTCACCTCTTCCTTATTCCCTTTTCCCTTTCTGCTCTCCTTTTTTTTTTCTTTTTGGGTTGTTCAACAGGGCCAGGTGTCTTCTTCACGCCCCTTCAAAATATTCCCACCCCCTTGTGTTCAAACTTCAAACTTCAAACTTCAAACCAAAATATTAATGGTTTAAAATTTTGAATTTTGTATTTTTAAGAAGGGTTTGTTCAAACTTAAGGACTTGGTTGATAATTATTTTAAAAAACAGTTTTTGAAAATCGTTCTTTGATATTTTATAAAATAAAAATTTATTCAAAATTTTACAATATTTTTAATTATTTTATATATTTATATAATTATTTTTAATAAATAAAAACAATTAAAAAATATTATAAAAAAATAATTTCTAATTATCAAACAATTTAAAAAAAAATTAGAAACCTGTCCTCGAAAACTATTATCAAACAAACCCTAAATCAACCCTAATAATTGGATCAATCCCTTAAATATATATTTTAAAAAAATTATAATAACTTACTACTAAATTTAAATTTCTAAGTCAAAGTATGCCAAATATTTTTTGAAACACAAAAGGTGGAGGCAAAAAATGAGAAGAAACCCACAGCTGTTTTTTATTTAAAAAAATTGTTTTGAGTTCAATGCTTCATAGGTTTACAAGTCTTTATCACAAACTAAGCCTACGTAAGCCAACGTGTCAGAAAAAAGGCCACAAAACTAGAGGGCGACTTTACATCCATCCAAGATAACATTAATATTTGGATTTTGAGTTTTATATGGTTGCTTATCATCATGGTTGAATTGGAAAGACAATTGAGGGTATGACATGTTTGGAAGTAGTTATTTATATATATAAACATTACGTGATAAAGTCGTAGGGAAATGCTATTTGGACATTACTTCGTCCATTAAATTATAGAGGATTTTAGCACATGCATGTATGTATTACTTCATCCGTTAAACTTATGTATATGTGAGAATTGAAGAGTCAAAAATCAATTTATTGTGTCAACTAAAACTTCAACGTTTACGAGTTATCCAAGAATCTAAAGATAAAATAATAGACACATAATTAAACTTACATCTATAAATAAAAATATAACAAAAGTCATATATATTTGTTCAATTCCAAAACATTTCTCCCATTTTGAATTTATATCTTGAAACACGACCTCTTTAGTGATTCTCATTTTTTTTCATATCTAATATCACTATTCGTCATATATAATTTTTACATCTTTGCATCGATTTGATAACATTTTCTTCTCATATCTTAAATATTTATAAAAATATATTTAAAATTTTTTATTATTTGATAAGAAAACATAATATTATAAAGATATATAAACATATACCATTTACAAATTTGAGAGATTTTCCTACACAATTTAATCCACAAAATTTGCATGTAGAGTAAGGTATTTGAAGAGAATATGGGGGCTAAGTAACAAGTTTGAGATTTGGTGGAACATGTGGGTATATACTAAAACGCTTTGATGGGTGGTTACCGAGGTCCCTAGCTTATAAATTAAGCTGTATGATTGAACCCTATGGACACCTAGATCTCTTCTTGGAAAAAAAAATTAAGGCTCATGACTCCATGGTGGGAAATTTTCTCTTAGAAAAAGAGAAAAGAAAACTGGTTTCAGATACAAAGAAGTCTCTGATTGGATCATTAGGTTTATGGGGCTTGATACAACTGTAATGGGGCCTTGGAAACTACAAAGAAAGCACCTTACTCACATGTGAAGATGCTACAATATATATTAAACCCTATTGGGGTTTCTTTGGAGTAGTATGGAAGGTTATAGGAAACCCTAAAAGGCCCCACTCATGACTCTGAAATGAGGCATTATTAATGGATTTGGTCTGCATTGTCTCCTCCTCCCATGGAAATTACACTCACAAAACAAACATCCCCAGTGCTCCCAAAATCTATCTTGGATATCATCATCTTGTTATATTATTTGATTCCCCAAATACAATTCCCATTGGCTAAATCTATGGATTCCCACATTAACTCTTCTCTAGTCCACATTATGAAGTCATTTTTTTATATCATATGGTTGTCAATCATATTAAGAGCGATTTATGTAATGCATGCACCTCTATCTCAATGTGATTAATAAACTTTTTTTCGGTTTTAAGTGGGGAATTAAAATTACTTAGAGAATATAACCCTAAACCCATCATGCATGCAGTATAATATGTATCAATTAACATGCAATCATACACATGTTAATTCAAATATAAGATTGGAATATTCTTAATTTATGTTGATATGATTATTGAGGAAAAGGGACAGACCAATCTCAAAAGAAATTAAAATTACTTTGAGAATATTCCAATCTTTTTATTTTTTTCGAGTTAAAGTGGGGAATTAAAATTACTTTGAGAATATAACTCTTAACTCATCATGCATGCAGCACAATACGTATCAATTAATATGCAATCATACACATGTTAATTCAAATATAAGATTGGAATATTCTTAATTTATATTGATATGATTATTGAGGGAGAGGGACAGACCAATCTAAAAAAGAATAAACAAAATCTCATAAACAAGGGTTATATTGTTGGCCAAAGATACTAGGGTTTTGATAAAATATAAGTAGAAGAAGACCCTTGTGTGGTTGATTGAGTTCCCATCATCTATCTTAAAGAAATGTCCAATGATTTTTTTTTCTCTTTTCCCTTTATAAAAGTTAGAATTTTCGTCCGACTCCTATGTCTGCCATTCCTTTCCCTAAACCAAGAACTTGTCTTGTTCCTTAAATTTTCCCTTGGGGGTTGAACATCAGTTAAGAGAGAGAGAGAGAGAGAGAGAGGGAGAGAACTTGTGCGGATGCTGGAAATCATGCAGATGAATTTGTGTCACAATATTATATTTGTTGGCATTTTCTTTGTTTGACCACTATCAATGTGTTAGGTTTTTTTGATATTTTTTCCTAAAAAATTGAGGTTTGTAGCTCTTGAAAAGGAATGAAGAGAACAGATATTGTGGAAAAAGGGTTGGCAAACTGACATTGCTGAGTGTCATATTCTTTTTGGATTTTGAAAAATGATAAGAAAATGGAAAGAAATGTTAAATTATTTCATTTGATTTGTTGTAGAAATTTAGTGGAAGATAAAATATGATGCAATCTTTTAAAAAGTTACGCTTTTTCAAAATTTTCTTTTTCTCAGATTGGAAAATTATTAATTTCTTTACATTTTTAGATTTTTTTATTCTTTCTTACTTTCTTTTCCTTATTTCCTATAATTTTATTTATTTTTTCAAAATTAATAAAGAGACCTCAGCCAATCCATCCACTTATTGGGCCGTTTTATTCAAACCCACAGGAGAAGAAGCCCAGTTAAACTGAAATAACTTAGATCCAACTATCAAAGCCTGACTAGGATTTGGGCTCAGAGTAGTAAAAATTGGCCCAACTTCTACCCACTTATTAGTGGTTCCAAGTTTGCAAGAATTGGGCCAGGCCCGGATGAGGCCCATTTAAAGCTTTGGTTAAGAGCGAAGCCAACAAGGCCCGAAAGACAAGCCAAGCCAAGCCCAAAGGAAGAGCAAGAGAGAGAGAGCGGATGAGAAAATGAGATAAGGATTTAAAGCAACGCCTTTCATTTCCCTTATTTCCTCGACCTTTCACTGCCAATTTTTATATTTTCTCTCGAATTTTGTGCTTTTCTCAATTTTTAGAGGTACACTTTCTGCTTCCGCTTCCGCTTCCATATATTTCCATTATTAAAACTAACAATTCAGTTAAAATTATGACTGGATTCATTTTCATATTTTGTGATGTCGTGTTTGCGTCTGAAAACTTCGCAAATTTTGCTTTCAATGGTTATTTTGTTGGGCTTGTTTTTTTTTTTTTTATTCGTGCACTTGTAGTAGTCTTCCTTCTTGTCTCTGCTTGGTTCCGGGGAAAATGTGGGGAAAGAGAGCAATCAGCTCACTTTACTGGACTTGGGTTGTGCATTTTTCGGGGACAAAAAACGAGGTTAACCGGGGGAATGGAATTCTCTTTTCTATTTTTGTCTGCTTTCTCGGCAACCAAACAGAGTTCTGGATTATTGAGATTTTCAATAGAAATTTTGGTAATGGTCTGTTGGGTGAAATACTTGTCAGTAGTACTGACGGATATTTATGCGAATTGGGGTTAATTGTGTGTATGTGCACCTAGCAAGCATTTGTCAGATAATCTTTCCATTTGAAGAGAGAATTTTACCTATAGTTTATGCTAATTAAAAGCTGGGTTTGTGCTTTCTGTTATCTTTTATGGAGTTGAGGTTGAGTAATTATGATTAATTTGGTGTTGAAATTCTAGTATATACAACTGACTTTTAATGCAGATAGGATGCAGAGTTGAATTTAGGGTAAATTTGAATGCGATAAATTCAGTCATTTTCTTCTCCAAAATACAAGGAGAAGAATGCAAAGTGTGGCCACCTCAAAGGGGATTTTTATTTAACTATTCTGGAAATTCAGCCAACTTTGGAATAAACATATTTGAAAAGTCGGTATTAAATCAGTTGTTGATAAATCTTCTTAACAAGATATATTTTGGGCATAGGAAATGGAAAAATTTTACCTTATCACTTACAATTTGGTGAGCTTCCTACAACTATGCTAGCCGCAATTAGACTCAACTTTTGAATGAACCATGTAGAGGATAAAATCCTTATGAAAAGTATCTGAGAATTTCTGGAGAGAATTAATGGAGATTTTTGTCTTTATGTTGGCCCGTAGTTGTAATCATACGATGTTGAGAATGTTGTTTAAACTTAATTGCATGCTTAACAAAAATAGGACCAAAGTTAATGAATTGATGATCAAACTTTTTTTTTTTTTTATATAGGTAAATGCAAATAGTATTAAAATGTCAAAAGGGGCACACCAAAGTACACATGGTGTATACAACGGCCTCCAAATAGCGCCAAAATGGATAGGGAAAACAAAAAATACTCCCTCCTTTAATATGACCCCAATCGATCAATAAAATCAACTAAGGACATAGATGAATGTTCTATAAAGAAGTTAGTCCAAGATAACAAGCTGCACAAAGATGATCAAACTTACTCTCTAATTATTTGACTACTCTTGTCCCATGATAGTGATTCTGTCTGCATACAAATTATCTTGGTTTGACTGCAACTATGCTTGCATGGGATGATATAATTGGAAATGATAACTGATTTCAAGGAAAGTTTTAATTTCTCTTCGTCATACTTTCCCTCAAACATTCCAAAAACCAAACAGAACCAATGTTCGCTTAGAACAATCGCTGTTGTGACTGCAAATTACAGCTCATGAAAACAAATCAATGAATCATTTGCTTAAGAGCCATTATTCATCTTGATCTAAAGTACTTGTCTCCTAATAACTTGCAGAATGCAGCTTATTGAAATAATCACATGTTTCTATTTCAGGCTCATGAGTTTTACTTACCATGCAGGTCAGGAATTGAATGAAGAACTTTTCCTAGCTGCAGACTGTTTCTTGATTTCTGTAACTTAAGTCATCATGACACCCGTAATTCCAAGTTCTATAAGCAACATTTCACTTATTTCTGGAACTGCTTTTACTTCAAATAAGAACAATTGTTTAACAAGATGCTATCTTTTGGGTAAATCCACAAAGCAAACATTATCCCCACAAAGGTTCCTCTTACCTCTCTCAACATCAGTTAGACTATTTCCACAATACAGAAGCGGATGTACTTTGCATCGTAAATCAAGAACCCATATATTATCAGCCACAGGCACTGATGTAGCAGTAGAGCAGTCAGATTCCCCTGCTACTGAGGATTCCAGTGGAGCACCAGAAGTTCCATCTGATTCAGCTGAAGCAAGTGAAGAACCCTCCATTAAATCAGATGGTGGTGTCACTTCATCTCAGCCCAAACGTGCAAGACCTAGGAAGAGTGAGATGCCACCTGTAAAGAATGAGGAACTGGTTCCTGGTGCAACTTTTACAGGGAAAGTTAAATCAATCCAGCCATTTGGTGCATTTATTGATTTTGGAGCTTTCACAGATGGCCTGGTGCATGTTTCCAGGTTGAGTGATAGCTATGTTAAGGATGTTGGAAACATTGTTTCCATTGGACAAGAAGTGAAAGTGAGATTGGTGGAAGCAAACACTGAGACAGGGCGGATTTCACTTACCATGCGTGACAGTGATGATCCTACTAAACCACAGCAACAGAAAGATGCTGCTTCCAGTAGTGATAAGCCCAGACCTTCCAGAAGGAACACTCAAAGGTCTAACCAAAGAAGAGATGAGGTGAAAAAAACCTCAAAGTTTGTCAAAGGCCAGGACCTAGAGGGCACAGTAAAGAATTTAAATAGAGCTGGTGCTTTTATATCTCTTCCTGAAGGGGAGGAAGGGTTTTTGCCTACCTCTGAAGAAGCTGATGAAGGGTTTGGAAACCTTATGGGGGGCTCCTCACTTCAGGTTGGTCAAGAAGTTAGTGTACGGGTGCTACGTATCTCTAGAGGACAGGTTACCTTGACAATGAAGAAAGAAGAAGATGCTGAAAAGTTGGATTTGAAGCTCGGTGAGGGAGTTGTTCATACTGCAACCAATCCTTTTGTGCTGGCTTTCCGTAAGAACAAGGAGATTGCTACATTTTTGGATGAGAGAGAAAAAACAGTGGAACCAGCAGAAATTCCAGCGATACCAAAAACTTCAGAAGAGATAGAAGGAAAGGTAAATCAAGCTGAAACTGTGACTGACATACTAGAAGTGCAGGATCAGCCGGCAAGCAGCGATGAGAAATCAGTCAGTGTCCCATCTGCAGTGGATGAGAAGGTAGAAGGTGATGAAACTCCTTCAGAGGAATTGGATGTGGGTGCCAGTGCAGTAGATGATGCCTTAAATGAAATGGCAAGCAATAGTGGGGACTCAGAAAGTGTGATCTCTAATTCATTACAGAGTGGGGATGCAGTCCAAACTATAGAGGAAAAAGCAGTGGTGAGTTCTGAAGTTTTGGCTTCTGAAGGGAGTATATCTACTGCTAGTCAGATAATTGAGGAGGCTTCAGCAACACATGAGGTGGGAAGTGATGCAAAATCTGACCCATCTACAGAAATAGCAGATCAAATATTGTCTTCAGAAAGTTTAGTTGGCAAAGAAGTTGAAGAGAGTCAATCAGATGATACCATAGCAAAAGTTGAAGTCCAAATAGAAACACCTCCTATTGTAGAACCAGTTGAAGAGGAGAAGGTGGATCCTACCCCTGAGAAAAATGGCAGTGTCACCAGCTCTAATGGACAAACAGATGTTCCTTCTTCCCAGGAAAGCATGAATACAGGTTCATAGCATTACCACTTTGACTGCTCTTGATGATTACATAATTGCATTTTGGGAAATTCTAGTATCAATTCTGTCCAACATAGCAACTTGAAACCTAGTGCACATTGTATTTACACTGTTATGTACAACAATGCAACATAAAACATCATGATCCAGCTACTTTATGCAATGTAAGAACTATAGGAACTGAAAGTTCATCATCGATACATGCCCATCAGTAAATAGATAAGACCATAGTAAATTAAGCAAAAGATTGATTTATGTCCTGCCTGAAGATCAGGTATTTGCTGAGAGGTGTGTAGCATGAACATTTCAGGATCGTTTCATACCAAAGTTCATTTTTCTGTCAGTCCTTGTCAAGTTTTGCTTGGTATTGAAGTTTTTTTTTTGTGCGTGTTTTCTGATAGGCAAGTAACATATATACGTTTCCCCCTTATTTAAAAGAGTTTAATGTATGTACAGATGGATCAGAAGACGGTGGAAAGCCTGCACCATCTGGAGAATTAGTTGAGAGTCAGATATTGTCTTCAGAAAGTCAGGACAGTGAAAAAGTTGTTGAGAATCAAGCTAATGATATTTTATCGAAGGAGGAAGTGCAGATACAAACCCCTGCTGCAGAGAATGAAATTCCTTCTGCCACACCAGTAGAAGATGAAAAGGTGGAAACTGTCACTGCAAAAAACAACAATATTAGCAACTCTGATGGGCAGACTGGCACTTCTTCTCCCAAAGAAAGCACAACTAAAGGTTTATACCTTTAACCCCGACAGCTTCTACATTTTTAAACGTATTCCAGAGTTCTATCTCAAATCCATGTCCACAAAATGACAACTTGAAATCTAACATTAACATTATTTTGTACGATAATATAACAATATTAGTTCTTACAAAACCTATCAAAAAAAATAAAAATAAAAATAAATTGTAAAAAGACAAAATTATCAACCAAAAGTTCATTATTAAGTCTTGCAGGTCATGGCAGACAGCCACTATGAAAGAATGAGAAAGTGATTTGTCTGGGACATGCATGCTAATCAGAAAGATGTTATAGGAACTGTGTTCAAAACATCATTGGTGGATGGTTTTATCATGAAACACATATGGTTATGGAATACGGAATAGATTTATGCTTATGTTAAATCCATGTGATGAATGTATCATAGGGATACATTGATGAAACCCAAATTCCTTGAAATATTGAAGATATATTTAAATGCTCAGTACTAGTATATAATGTGGTCAAATATGCTCACAAAATTATATTAATCATACCACTCAATTTTGTAAAATGTAAATGTAATGATAGAAAAGTAATGCCGTTTGTAATTTAGAAAATGACTGGTCCATATAATCGATGTTTTTATCAATTGTTGTTTCTTTCTCGTAGCACCAGTAATCCCCAACAGGAGATATATATCTGCTTCTACTTACTTCAGTTTATGTATGGATTGTAGCCACTATATCACCTGCTCTTGTGAAGAAGTTACGTGAAGACACAGGAGCAGGAATGATGGATTGCAAAAAAGCTCTGTCAGAAACTGGAGGGGATATTGTTAAAGCCCAAGAGTTCCTAAGAAAGAAAGGCTTAGCAAGTGCTGACAAGAAAGCTAGCAGAGCCACTGCTGAAGGAAGAATCGGTTCTTATGTTCATGATAGCCGAATTGGTATTCTGATAGAGGTGAACTGTGAGACTGATTTTGTTGCTCGAGGTGACATCTTTAAGGAGCTAGTTGATGATCTGGCCATGCAAGCTGCTGCCTGTCCTCAAGTGCAGTATCTTGTTACAGAAGATGTTCCTGAAGAGATTGTGAACAAGGAAAGAGAGATTGAGATGCAGAAGGAAGATCTCTTGTCGAAGCCAGAACAGATCAGATCAAGGATTGTTGAGGGGCGGATAAAGAAGAGGCTTGACGAGCTGGCATTGCTTGAGCAACCCTACATTAAGAATGACAAGGTGGTGGTGAAAGACTGGGTGAAGCAGACCATTGCAACTATTGGAGAAAATATAAAAGTGAAGAGGTTTGTGCGGTATAATCTTGGAGAAGGCTTGGAAAAGAAAAGCCAAGATTTTGCTGCTGAGGTGGCTGCCCAGACTGCAGCAACGCCACCATCTGCACCAGGAAAAGAGCAGCCTGCTGCAGTAGCAACCAATGACACTGCTGAAAAGTATGTTGTTTCTTTCTTGAATCAACCTGTTATCATATTTGTGGTGATTTACTCTTTTTTTCATGAACTAAGAATAAATTTTTGAGAATAAGCATGGTATTCTGCTAGATAAGCCTTTGAAATTGTGAATGGTACATTAGGCCATAAACTGACACTGCTTCCTCTGCGCTGGAAGTTTTAATAGAAATAGCCATGAATGAATGACCCATGGAACCAGTTTGAAACACCATCCATATTATCTTCCTTTTTTGTTTCCATGGAGTCCTGCACAGTTGCAGTAAACATTTTGCGCCTTGATTATTGCATCATGATACTTTGAATCTAGTCAGACTGCCCTGTGCCAAACCCTTTAAATATATGTGTATACTGTGTATATATATATCAAAAGCAGTCACAAAATTAGATTGTAAAATAAAATCTCCAGTATCTTGCCTGCCTGTAGGCCTACAGAGGATCGGTTTACATAATTCATAGGATTAGTAACTTAAACCATTCAGTGATGCTGGCACTGGATTTTCCCAGTATAGTGTACTTTCAGGTCCGGTATATCTACAGATTTTCCTGACAGTATAGCTTTCCATTTTAAAGTTCACTGCTGTTGTTTTCTAAAGTCGGTTCTCTATTACTACTCAACAGAAGCTTCAAGAAATTTCATTAGCTCCAATTTATAGATTTTCTTTTTCCAGTTCACAACAGTACATTTTCCTTTCTCCATGCACCTCTTCCCTCAAAATAGTGTACGTTTCTGGTTATTTTTGTTCTTGTATTTACGTGTTTTTGTTTCTCGAACCTGTGTTATAATTGAAACATTTGCACAAAATCCTGCTCTTGCAGACCACCAACGGTGACAGTGTCTGCTGCATTAGTCAAACAACTAAGAGAAGAAACTGGAGCAGGAATGATGGACTGCAAGAAAGCTCTGTCAGAAACTGGAGGGGACCTCGAGAAGGCACAAGAATACCTCAGAATGAAGGGTCTTTCAACTGCGGACAAGAAATCCAGCAGGCTTGCAGCAGAAGGCAGGATTGGATCCTACATTCATGACTCCCGCATCGGAGTGCTAATCGAAGTCAATTGCGAAACCGACTTTGTGGGTAGAAGTGAAAAATTCAAGGAATTGGTGGATGACTTGGCAATGCAAGTTGTGGCCTGCCCACAGGTGCAGTGTGTTTCAATGGAGGATATTGCAGAGAGCATTGTGAGCAAGGAAAAAGAAATAGAGATGCAGAGAGAGGATCTTCAGTCAAAACCAGAGAACATAAGAGAGAAAATTGTGGAAGGGAGAGTAGCAAAGAGGCTTGGGGAGCTTGCTCTTTTAGAGCAGGCCTTCATCAAGGATGATAGCATTTTGGTGAAAGACTTGGTGAAGCAAACTGTTGCTGCCCTCGGAGAAAACATAAAAGTTCGGAGGTTTGTCCGCTTTACTCTTGGGGAGGATATGGGAACCGAAGACTGAGATACACCAAAAAAGAGACCTCATTTTCAGCATGAAGGGTTGAATCAAGCAAATCCGTGAAATTTTCCAATTATGCCAAGTTTGTCGAGCTAAGCTAATTTTGGGTGGGAAGAATAATTTTGTTCTGATTAGAAGTTGCGCCTTTTGTAGTTAGTGGTAATTTCTGTGTCATACTCGCTAAAACTACATTTGGCATCACTTTTTGAGAGTTGAGAAGCGAAGGATATGTGTTTTATTCTCTGCATTATGGAAAGATGGATATACCATTCTGTGCAGGTAATGCAGGTAGTGCAAGTAGTTTTGATTATTTGCACTACCTTGTTTCAAAACTGATGCTAACTCTTTCAAGCAAACACAAGTAGGCTTTGTTTGGTTGGCTAGGATGGGATAAGATATGCATATCTCACAGACATTTATATTCTTAAATATTATATTATGTTTATAATTAATTTGTAAAAAAAAAAATGAAATACCTATTATATTTCAATAATTGATATTTGTTTAAAATAAAAATTATATATCATTCCAATATTTGTTATTAAAAATATATATATAATTCTCTCAATTACTTGAAAATTGTTCTATAATTTAAAATTTAGCAAGTAATTATTTATTTATTCTTTAATAATATTTGTGATTAAAATATTTAAAATTTATATTATTCAATATATAAAAATAGTTTGTATATATTAAATAGTACATGCGTGAGTATTATTTTATAATATGTTTTATGCATTTAAAAAATTACCATAATTTTTTAAAATTTTTTACAAAACAAATAATATAAAAAAAAATATATTAAAAAATTGAATGAGAATAATAAATTTATATCTCAAATTAGAATTAATATATCCGATATATAAAAAAAATTAAAAATATATCTCATTATTTATCATACACCAGATATACTAATTAATATGATAATTTATCCTATATGTTAATATCGGAAGTACTGGAATTACAACTTGAGTTTTGACTCGATTTGCTGCGGCAGGGGCTTATAAGAAAGCTGGACAAATCTGAAGGCAAACCCTATATGGAAGAAACTGATGCAAATTTCGCAACCAAAAATGACAATTTTCACTTAGCATTTGCCTTGACATATGTTCAATTCCATTATACACCCGAATCCTAGCTTTTCCATGTTCTTACTAGATTGAAACACTTTAATCCAAATGCGAGAACTCCAGGCCACATTGAATTTTCTCCAGGATCATAATATACACGAATTTTGCGGGTTTTTCTTGTAAATATTTATATCTAGAGGGGAAAAACGCCTGAGGATTCTCTCCATCCAAATGTTACAGGAAAAGGGAAAAAAAAACTAGATAAATAGAGCCACATTAATCTATCTCAAACTTTCATCTGCTATGATGCCACCTAGCTTGTCTTTTTGAGGGACGAATCGCCAGAGGTCCACTGCAATATCCACTTCTTTCTTCTTATGAAATTTGTATAGCTGCTGTACGTCGTATCTCAGCTGTGGGGACAACAAGAGAATAAGATACCAAGATGTCAGTTTCATAAAAATAGCAATATTCATGTCTCCACCAACAACATGCTCACTCATCCAACTATGAACATAACCTGCATTAATTTCATGAATAAAGTGTAGGGACAATTTATTAGCAATTTAATAGAGCATTTAGACAGAAAAAGAATGAATAGAGAGAAACACGATGCAGTCAAAAGTCATGTCCCTCAAGTGGTTGAAAAATGGATTCGTTAGATTCCTTCAATTTTTGAAATTTTCAAGTTAAATTTTGATGGTTCAAGGGTAGAGAATAGAAGTGCATCATGATGGGTTATTAGAGATTCTAATGGTATAATAAAAGTGGTTGCAAATAGGCATATGGGCAATGCGTCAATAATTATTGCAGAATCTATGGCTTTTAAAGATGGTGTGTTAGCTGCTAAAAACAATGGGTTCTTAAATCTAGAGATTGAAGGTGACTCAAAGTAGTGATAGATAGTTGTAACAAAAAGAGTAACATTCCTGGTTCTATTATGTTGTTAATGAAAGATATTTGGAAGATAACTCAAGACCTTAATGTTTGTATTTGTTGTTATATTTATAAACAAGCAAATAGAACAACAGATTATTTAGCTAAAAAATGTATCTATAATTTAGAGTCTTATCACTTGGAGGTCAGATTTTCCTAGAGATGTTATAAAGTTAGACTTCGAAGATTATTGCAGTTCTTTCAATAAATGTGTAAATACTCTACTTTGTAATTTATTTCCATTAAAAAGGAAAAAAAAAAAAAAACTCATTTTTACTGTTTTAGTACCTCACATAAAACTTCAGCACTACTAGCGTTGAAATTGCGCAAAGCTGCCTTTCTCACATGCTGCAAATACCAAAAAATGAACTCATTGTTGTACACATGATAAATATTTTTAAAAACAGCTGATTTAGAACTTATATTACCATAGGAGGAACAAAACAAAACAGGCCAAACGCATGCCTTTCCATCATATGAACAACCAAACAGTAGAAGACCACTAGGAAGCAAGATTTTGACACTAGATGAATTCAGGTTTCATGTAAGCGACAAGCAACAATGCACCACCAACATTAAATACATTGAGTACAAATCTTATGATGCAACCCATTAACATGTGACTTCAAATAAAGAGATATAACATGAACATGGAAGACCCAGCAAATACAGAATAAATCAGTCCTAGCAACAAAATTTATAGGATAAAAAGGTGTATAACTGAATGATTGCAACTTCATTCAGATTGCAAGAGTGGTCCAAATGGATTTCACATTAACAATAATCCAACAGGGGTGAACCCTAAGGCCTGGCTTAACTGGCTAGGGTGTGTGAGGATGACGTAAGTTCTAGTTTGGTTCTGCATAAAAGAAAAAAAATTACTTATAAAAGGAGAATGCTACTTGAGTGCATCTTGCAGTGGGTCCTGGACCACTGAATATATGCCATGTCTTCTATTTAAGTGCTTAAGAATCAAAACTTGGGGTTTGAGGCTCAAAGAAAGTTTTGTATATAATGTATAATACTATATTTAGCTATTTTTATCACTTGAAAAAGGCCTACTGCTGAAAATAGTAGCACTACTTTCCCAAATAATTTGTAAAAGGCAGATCTGATCAAGCTTACAACTTTAGCTTACATCTCTTGTTGAGCTCTTATGCAAAGAATAAACTGCTTGAGAAGCCACCTGACACAACCAATTAATGAAAATAGATCAATTAGAACAAATATAAATCACAAGCATGTATCTGAAAAATGAGAAAATGGTACCATCTTTACCTTCAAAGCCACAGCGAGAAAATCCATGTCAGCTCCCTTCTTCCGTGTTCCAAATGGAGGATTCATTACAACAGTATCAACAATTTGACCTACATAAGATATAATCATTGTTACATGGACATAAAATTAAAAGACAAGTGCAGTAATATATGTTGAAGAGCATGTATACAGAGAACATATATACAATTAGCTATTCAATTGAAGAAACAAGGATTAGGATGTCTATTAAGAAATAATTAGCATAAAATCTCATGGAAGGTCATATTTAAGAACTCAAATGTAGATTCTATAAAGGCTTGTGCATGTTGTGATCCAGCCCAAGTCCAATTTTGTACATTAAAATTAGTCTGGACCAACTCCAACCCTTGTGGGCCAAAATTTTAGCCTCATGCTGGCTCAACTTGATGTGTGGTAAAGGCTTATATTCAATGAGCTACAAATCTTCTCAGTTATACTCTCTTTTACTGAGTTTGAGCCACCTCAAGTCTTGATCCTATCTTGATGATGCTTTGGTTAGTAGAAGTGCCAACTCCAAATTTCATCAAATTTATCGTTAATCTCTGAAAGGAATTTGTATGAAGAGAGTGTTTTAAAGAGAATGTGGAAAGAGGATATAGATGCATTTTCCCATTGCAACGTCCTCACAAACTACACCTTTTTAAATAACTATTACAAGAAACCTAACACAATCCTATCTTGTAGCAAAAAGACTGCTCTCTTTCATTATTCTAGTAACATTCACAAGGGAATACCAAGGAAGAAGATGGTATAGTCGGCAAGGTTGAAGACATTTAAACTGTTCAGAGTGGAGAAATCTATTCTCGAACCTGAGAGAACGTGGAGAAAAACTCATCAAGTAATTAGAGTAGAAGCTGTTTTCCCAAGGAGGAAGAGTATGATAAAGAAAAACCAAAAATCAGAGCACCTACTTCAACTACCCATTGAAATCATACAGAGGTAGTGACAGTTTCTCGATGAAAAGGATACTGGAACAATAGGTCATTGATTCACATCTCAACTGATTTCTTAAAAAGGTGAAGCATTATCAAACTTTTTATCCAGTGACGAGAAAAGAACTACTATGACATCATGGACAAAATCAAGGCTTGGAGTTGAAGCATTGAACCAAGAAGTGAAATGTATCATATGAATTTCAAGAACTGGGTGAGCCTCAACAAGCTTGTGCATAATAGCATGTGGATACAACTCATTGAGGATAACCAATTCAGGGCAGAGGTGGATTCAATGGTACCACAGTAGCTTGAGCTAACTTGGGAAGGGTGGAAGAAACATGCAGGGATAAAGATTGACATTGAATAATAAGAGAGGAGGCACCCCTGTTAACAATGCTTATTAATAGCTTAAGTGTCTTCACCGTTGTCAGCTTCATTACTTTCTTTTTTTATACTGTCTTGAATGCTACTACACGACATCGTGTTTCTTATAATAGAGATTTTTCAAAAATTGTTAGCTTACTTAGGATGGCATTTAACAAGACAAATCCTCCTGAAATAGGAAAAGAGAGGGTTTCTAATTTCTATGAAACATTAAGCTCAATAGAGAGTTCTATTTCAATGTAAAGATCATCAAGATAAGAACACATTTGGACCTCTACTGAACATCTCTCAAAAAACTTCCTCTAAAATGAACAACTCTAATTTTGATGAACATTTTTTTATGGTACATTCTGTCTTTTATTTTGAAGTAGGTTATTGTGAAACTAAATACATTGTAAAACATTTTAACCATCAAAAAGAGTTTTTACACAATCAAAAAGTTGCAACAAATAGGCTTTTAGTAAGTATTTTACAAGTACTTATACTAATTCATTAACAAGTAGCAAAGAAGCAAGTAATTGCTTGTAAGATGGGGATCCTTTTCCTGTATGAGAGGGTCTATTATCAAGGAATCCTGCTGACAGTCAAAAGAAAAAATAACCGAATTGAACATTTTGCCTAAATTTGGAATTTTTTTTTTTGATAGGAAACGCCACAAAGATATATTAATATAAAAAGGAAGTACAAGAAGAAGGATGAGAAATCCTCCCACCAAAGACAACTAAATTACAGGAAAATACACATAAAACAAATGAACTCCCACTAAGGACCAGTCCTTATGGAGTACACACCGCTATCCAATCTAGTTGAATCACATTAAGGGGAATCCCCTTAAATGCCTTGGAACAGAAAGCCCAAAGGGAAGCAAGGAAAACAATAGAGTCCCAAAGGAACTCTGAATTCCTTGCTTTATCCTCGAAAATCCTTGCGTTTCTTTCCCACCACACAACCCGAATTAGAGCTATGCTTGCAGCTTGCAGCTTGCCACAAAACTGTTCCTCTCTTAGAATTACCGAAGCCTTTAAATTTGATGGACATCATGTCATATATGCTCCTTGGGGGAACTCAATCCATCTTAGCTAACTGAAATAACCTGTGTCACAACCCAATCGTCAAGGAACAATGAATAAAAAGATGATCTGTTGATTCCCCGTGTTTCATGCACATGATACAAATATCAAGACTAAGGGCTTTGTAGGGTCTTCTCACTTGTAACATATCATTAGTATTCACCTTCTTGTGTGCCACTAACCAGACAAAGGACTTCACTTTGAAAGGAACTTGAGAATTCCACACGAACTTTGAAGGAGAGTTCTAAGGAGATCCAGAAGATTGAGATGATGCTAGAAAAAAGGATTTGACTGAAAAAAGCCCTGAAGAGGATAATGGTCATAATCTGGCATCTGGGACCAAAGGAAAGAGATACAAATCATCAAGAGACCGCATGAGGCCTTCTAAGTCCTCAATCTCAGAATCTGACAGGTTACGGCAGAAATTCAAATTCCACGAGAAAGGCCGAGATGGACCGAGAACTGAAGAAATAGAAATGTTTTTATCCACGACTACTCTAAATAGTCTTGGATATTGGGTTCCCAAAGGTTGGTCCCCCCACCACAAATCTTCCCAGAACCGAATTCTTTCCCCGTTTCCTACTACATACCGAGTAATCAAAGAAAACCCCTAAAAGACTTGAGCAATAGCCTTCCAAGGACAGCGATGTGACCATCTGACTAAAGTGTTAGCATCCCAACCATTAGAGTGTGAACCATAAATGCTTAAAATGACCTGATGCCAAAGAGCTGAACCCTCTCTAGGATACCTCCATAACCATTTCCCTAGAAGAGCGAGATTCCTCCAAGAAATATTCCCCAAACCCAAACCCCCTATTGTCTTCGGTTTGCACACAACATCCCACCTCACTGAATGATCCCTTTTGCCTTCCCCAACCCCTGACCATAAAAAATCCCTTTGCAACCTCTCTATTTTTGCAGCCACTGAAACGGGAATTTTAAATAAGGAAAGGAAGTAACTTGGCAAATGGGTAAGACAAGATTGGATAAGAGTTATCCTCCCCCCGAAGGATAAGTAAGCCTTTTGCCACCCATCTAATCTACTTGAGATTCTCTCAACCACTGGATCCCAAAAGCCACACACCTTAGGGTTCCCGCCCAAAGGGAGACCCAGATAGAGAATAGGTCATCCGGACGCCTTACAATCAAGCATCACAGCCAATCTTGAAAGATGAGTCTGATCAAGATTGATGTCATAAATACTACTCTTGTTAAGATTGACCATGAGCCCAGAAATGTGCCCAAACACTAACAAAAGACTCTTCAGAGTCTGCAGCTCTTCCTCCCTTAAGTTAGAAAAGAATATGGTGTCATCAGCAAATTGCAAATGGGACACCCTAGTTCTATTTCTACCCACCCTGAAACCCTCCATCATATTTCTTTCCTCAGCTCTCATAAGCATCATACTCAGTACATCTGCGACTAAAGTAAACAAAAAAGGGGATAAAGGGTCGCCTTGTCTTAATCCTCTTGATAATTTAGTATTCGTTACTTGATGTTATGAATAATAAGCACATTACTAAACCTTTGATCTGATGAACTGTAACTAAAAATTGCAGTGTACCACGTTTAGTGACACCTTCTATCTTCAGAAAGCTCCTAAATTGACAATTATTATGAATTCTTGATAGGTTGTCTTATTCATTTTTGTCCTTATGAGGACTTGAACCTGAAACCTCCCACCCACACACCCCAACCTTTATACTAGTTGAGCCAGGCCTCAAGGGCTCCTATATCGATGATTATGCTCTGCACTTGTTGCAGTCAGTAATGAATGACAACATCAATGTTGAGTAGTAAACTTTGTTTATTTTAAATTTTAGGGAAATCATGAGTGGTAGGCATCCCATATAGCCCCAATCTCAAATGAAAGAGTAAATATAATGACAGTTTCATTGAAGCACACTTTTACAGGGAGAAATTAGGTAATGGGGAACAGTGATGTGGAGGAAAAGGTAGCATGCTTAATATTTTATCATCATTTTAGAGGGATCAAGAAACAAACCTCTCCATCCCAAGTTCTTGACATCGCAGTGCACAAAATTCATATCCAACTGCAGTTGAAATCGATTAACACAGCAATGTGTAAGTTGACTACAGCTAAAACATAAAAATGTTCTTTACTCAGTAAATAATTGCATCAAATGAAATGAGATTTAAAATGAAATTAAAAAAGAACTCCACCAATTTAATGCATGAAGTTGCAGCACAACAGATCTAGACAGGATGACGGACAGAAAATACCAAGCTAGGGGGAACAAGACATACCTCAAGATCCTCTGCATTTAGTGAAGCAATTTCAAGTGATTGAGGATCAATATCGAGGCCAATAACATGTCTGTTGAAAAATAATCAAAAGTGACATAAAAAATAAATAAATAAAAAGGATGTATAAATCAAAAGCTTGCTAAAAAAAAAAAATCGAATTTATCTTTGTTTTAATTTTTATGAAATCATTATTATGGATTTAGAATTTGGGGTAGGGGCATGTAGCTTTATAGGGCTGAGTCTTAAAAGTATTATGAAGCTTAAAGGGTTGAAGTAGAAAGAAAAATGGGCAAAAGCTATACTACTCACTCAGCACCCAAGAGAGCAGCTGCCACACCCAAAGTACCACACCCACAACCAAAATCAGCCACTACCTTGTTACTCACGTCACCAAATGAATTCTCCGCCTTACCAAATTTCCAAACAACAATGAGCACCATTACAATTAGAGCAGAAACTGAAGCGAATATGAAGATAAAGGAAGAAGGATCAACAAATGAATAAGCATAAAATATGTATAATCTTAGAGAGTGATACAGTGAAGAGCATCCGAGAGGCAATATGAGGGCCAGTCGGGTACTGTTCCAGTTCCACCTGCAGTAGCAACAAACCATCTCAATTCACTCAATCAGACGTGTTACGACTTGGTACTGTTAACTATACTCCGTTTGGCAACCGAGAAAAGGTAGGAAAAGAAGAGACAAAGAATGCTTTGGAATGCTCAGATTGCAATGTTACAGCTGGTTTTTCGAAAATTTTCTGAGCAACCAAACAGAGAGAGCAGGAAAGGAGAGAGACCTTTGGGTTGGAGAACTGTTGAAGATCACCGAGGAAGGATTCTAACTGCTTCAGCTTCATCTTCCTCCAATCAACGATAATTTTGGAAAAGGGAATAGTGGTGGGTTCATCCCCTTTTTGAAAGGAAACCCTAATTTTTTTTCTTTTCCAAAATTAGAAAAAGGGAATTTAATGGGATATACTGGGAATTTTAACTTTAGTTCGAGCCATTTATGAATTATGATACGCGATTCATCCGGGATATTAATATGCGATGCATCTCCTTTTTCTCTGTTGCTCCCTTTCAATCTGGGACGTCCACGTGGCAAAGGGCCCAAAAGGTTGTTTTTGGAATTCCGATAAAAAGTACAAACCGGATTTAAAATAATTGTACGCTGATTAGAAAGAAAAAGTAATTTGCAGAATATGCTACTCACGAATGTAGTTCCAAGATTACCATGGTTTGACCCAGATAAGGAAAAAGAAATTGCAAGAAAAAATTGTCCAAAATATATTTTCGAAAAAATGAAACCAGAAAACATTTTTTCATGAAAATTTTCAGTCCAAAATAGACAAATATATATATATATATATATATATATATATTTTTCATTTTAAAATGTCTTTTAGAATGAGGATTTTAGTTCAAAATAAGTGTTGATTTTTTTTTCAAATTAAAAAAAAAAAATTCCAACAAATGTAAGAAAATATTGTAAATTTTTTTAAAAATAAACTAAAGAATGAGAGAAAAAATAATCCTTTGAATTAAGATATATTTTTTATTTACCAATTTGTAAAGATTTAAAATATAAATAAGAAAATTAAAATATTTTAATTAATTTTTAATATATAATATAAAATTAATGGAAACATTTTTTTAATCTGTTCAAATTATTATGAAAATGATATATAAAATTAAAATTAAAATTTAGATAGTGTTTTCGAAAATAATTTTCAAAAATAATTTCTCATAATAGTTAACAAATGAGAACAATTAAAATTGTCTTTTAAAAATACCATATTTTTTATTTTTAAAAAGGGAAACTATTTTTTCTAATTATCAAATAATTTTTAAAAAAATATAAAGAAAATAGACAACCAGTGTTTGGTTCCGAAAAATATTAAGAAAAGAAAAAAAGTAAAGAAAAATAATTTTTTTTATATTTGATTATCTTTATGAACAATATCAAAGAAAATAAAGTATAATTAAAATTAGTTAAAATTTTCTATATTTTTTAAATTATTTAATATGTATATCTATGAATTAAAATAAATTTAAAATAACAACTAAAAATAATTTATCTATTTTTTTATTTTTCTATACTTTCTCTTTCCTTCTCCTTTTCCTTTATATTTTATTTCCATTATATTTTTTTTCAATTTTTTTGGAAACCAAACATTGCTTAAGATTTTTTTTTTCTTTTTAAAAAAAACAAATATGAAATATATTCAAACATCACATTAATACTAGTTTGGATACAATTAAAAAAGAAGAAGAAAATAATAGTGAGACTTATATTTTATATTTTAAAATTTTACAATTTAAGATGCTAATTTTTTTAAAAAACCTCAATTGTTTAAGGGAAGATTCAAAGAGTTATTACCGTTTCTATTTTTTAAAACAACAAATAAGAAATCTATGCAAATAATACATTAATTTTTTAATTTTAATTTGTATATTTAACATTAAAAATATTTTAAAAATATCTAAACATTACATTCTTTTAACAAACAATAACATATATCTTACAAAGACCTCTAGATAGATCATATGATCAAGCTATTAATGAAATTATAAAGATTTTTTTATAAAATATTATTTTACAAACTTATAAATATGAAAATTATGAATTTAGTATATTGACTCTTAAGTTCTAATGTATAATGTGTAAAGAAAGACTTCTAAACAAGCCAAGCCAAGCCAACCCATAAACCATGATGCCACTGGTCACATGACATACTCATCAAATTAATTTTGGTTCAACTGATATAAAGCCATTGTGTATATGTTACATGGATGATTGTTATATATCATATATGAGTCAAGGAGCCATGAATTCGCCTTAACAATACATCTGGAATAAGCTTTTCACTCACACTAGCCTCAACAAAGAGTCCCTTCATTCCCAATGAGTAATAACAAGTCATACCACATATCGATAGGTGATGTATCGACCTGCAGTCTCACTTGGACGAATTATCTTTACAACTTGTCCTCGCTTCAGCCCGAAATATCTTGCAATCGGGTCGCTCACCTGAATTCGAGGTAGCTAAAAGAAGCATATATGAAAGAACATCAGATGGGATTTGCAACACAAGCAGAAACAAAACAGAGTATCCCAATTCCATGACACAAGACAATATGGCAAATCTTTTAAGTATAAACAACCAAAGACAATAGGGCAAAATCTTTTTGATAGGCAAGACAATAGGGTCATATCGCTTTGAAATATTATTGTTGCTCATCACTGACCTGTGTTTCTTTCACAGTATACCTCTCCAGCAAAGTCTTCTTCTCCTCACTGGTCAGCACCTGATGCTCAGGAACAAGAACATGTTCTTTGATGTTGACCAACAATTCTGCCTCCTGTAAAGCCAAAAAATGTTATACTCCACCTTGCCTTTTAATTTCAGAAGATAAAAGAGTAGTGAGTAGTGAGTAGTGAGAGTTTTCTCCCACAAGGGCCACAACTACTTGTACAGTGTTCTTATTTAATTATGAGAAAACCTAGAGTGCAACCTGAAAAATTGCCATTTTTAATGAACCTATGAGAGCTAATTATGCTTACTTTATTTAATTGAGAAAAAACCTGGAGAAATTGGTATTAAGTTGCAATCTTGGACAATGAATGCACCCTTATTCTTTCAGTTCATTGCTTAAGCAAGTTAGTAAAAGAAATAAATACTGAACATGCAAGAAGCACAAATGTAAACGATATGATATCCACAGCAAATGCATTCGGTAGTCTATGTAAGGCAAATGTACACAATAGAGAGTGTGCAACTGAACATATACTCAGCTGCATCTATGTGATTCCCACTCCTCTACTAATTCTTTCTGCAAAAAAGTAAATAAATCTGTTTGATCCAGCAATTCAATCTACACTTTTCAATAAGCTATAAAATACCATCTTACCCAAACTATATTGCCCATCAAATTACCAGGAACTTAAGTTCATTTAGAGGAGCAGATCTTTGGCCTGGAAGATGATTAGGATCTAAATAAAATTATTGTTGGCCTTAGAATTGAATAAACTTGTACTGCTCTAGCCACTGATGCCTAATATTTCCTTACCAAGAAATAATGAAAATCCATGCAGATTGCTAGAATTCAAGAAAGCCATAGTCACGTATTTTTAATTTTAGGTAAAACTTTTACCTGGAAAACTTCCAAGTGGAATTTTGTTGATATTTCGTTAATGCAAGTTCGAGCAAAGGGAGTCAAATTTTGTTGAACAACCAAAATTGCTCTGAAGACATTCTCCGATTTCATGCGATTGGTGTAGGTCTTCATTGTCTTAACACCAACCTTTTGTTCTTCAGGGAAGAAAACATAAATCTGGTCAAAGAGAAACCATCAATAAGTAAACATACAAAAGAAAGTAGAAAAGAATAAGAAACAGCATGCATCATACTACTAACATGCAACAAGTTCAATATTTTGAATAGATTATTAAGGGAAGAAATTAGTACATGAGAAACAAAAAATGATCCTATTCTTATCAGGTTTAATGAAAATCCCACTACGACTCAAGAATCCATATTCAAAATCAATGAGACATGCATGAAAAAAATAATAACTATACCTGATCAGAGCTATCAGTTCGCTTTGCTTTATTGATTACAAGGTCCTCTCTCTTCATGTTTTCACCAAATTTGCTCACAAATTGATGCTTTGTCATATTGATCTCAAAATCTCCAACAAAGTAACCCCTATCCTTCAGCATCTGCATCACTGTTTTTCTGATTCTGAATAGCCTTGAAATTTCTTCCTCTGATGCAGACATCTGTGAAAAGAAACTTTGTGAAAATCTGATTATGAAATATGAATGAAAAATCTTCAGAACAAAATTTTCTGCGAACAAGATTTTTTCAGCTAACAAAACATGAAAACTAAAATTTCAGATTACAAAACAGAAAATGTCTGATGCAAGATCATAGACATTCTAGCAATATAAGAGTTTTTTCTTTGTTATATAATGAGATAAGAAATCAAACAAGACAAAAGAAATGGAAAGAAAAGAAAAATTGCACCAAGCATCATTAAGCAATACCACCTAGGGTTCCAATGTAATCTCAGGGAGGCAATGACACCTTAGATAGCTACCGAAACTCCTATTAACTCTGTCAAATAAAATAGAAATATTACATATATATTTACGTCAAATGCATATACATTTATAGACACATGCACCTAACTTTCTTAATTAGACTACAACTCCCTTTACTAGTGGGAATTACCCCTTTTTTCTAATCAAATTAAAAGCAAAAAAAAAAAAAGAAATTTAACTGAGAAATGAACAACCAAATTAATCCTCATAATAAAAAAAATAAGAAATAAGTAAAAAATAATTTAAAAACCCTCCAACTAGCCTAAACTATCCTTGAGAGTGCTTCCAAAGTTGTAACCTAACTATGTCAGCAGTGCATCTTCATGATTTTGAATAATGCAATACACAATCACAACAAAGACTGCTAACAAAATTTGGTCAACACCAGCCAGTGTCTCTCTACAAAATTCTTGTTGTATGTTCTAACTCAACATTCCAACTCAATCAAATAATGTTGACAATGACTAATCAACGAGCTTAAAAATATTAGCAAACTGTATATCAAAACAGCGAACACTGAAAAGCATTTGAAATCAGTTCTCTAGTCACATAGAAAATATCAAAACCCTATATATTATTGTCCCTAAGAACCCTACTCTTAACAACTTGATTCCTGGAAAGTACAAGAGAAAGGAACTTCCTTGTAGGAAATGAAATTTTAATAAGCTAAGAGAACAGATGAGCAAGAAGTTCTTCAATACCATAGTTAGAGTTAGACAGGCATAAACGTCTCAAAGAGCCCAAGTGTGGGGACATGAGCAAAGTAAGATGAAATCAAATTTGCTGTGCAATTTTTATAGAACTTTACATTCATTTAATCAAGAACTATGACATATGAAAGCTAATGTGCTAATGCAATTTTTACAGAACCTCAGACTCAATTAATCAAGGCAATATAAGATGATCTAATGCACTAATGCATCTTTGTAGAATTTCCATTTAATCAGTCAAGAATCATATACTATGATTTTATGAAAAGCAAAGAAAAAAATAAAAGTGAATTGAAATTACTAATACACGATAACACAGGCCTCGAATGATTACAAATGGATCAAAATTCGTGGGTTTCAAAATTGTATACCAGAAACAAAGCTCTAAATTTTTTTTTACACAAGTATCAGAAATTTTAGCAATTTTTTTTAAAAAAAAATTCTGAAATTTATTTTTCTAAGAAAATTTTGAGATGTATGGCAAAGTCACTAATTTTACCTTATATTTCACATCTTTATTGTTTAATAATTGCAACAATCATAGCAAATTCACCTTAAAGGTCATAAAAAATTTCACCTTTTTATTATTTATCTGATAAATTAAATTCGTTTTACACTTTAAAGTTCTTCCTCTTTTTTTTTTTAGGAAATAGTTTTACATATGTTGTTGCTCTGCATCTAACTAAACTAAATCTAACTTTATACATGAAAAAATCCCAAATAGCAAAGACCGTTAATTTAACAAAAATTTCAGTCTGCGCTGTAATCCTAACTGGTAGCAGCTCTGGGCTGTTCAACGAGAAACCCTAGAATTCAAAATTTTCAGCAACAGCATTCCCAACTTATAAAGCACTACGAGTGAAATCCAACCGTCTGTATCGTCACCAGTAAAAAGAAGAAAAGTAAAAGAAAACCACATTGTGATTACCACATTACCTCTCTCACTATCTTTGCAAAAAATAATTAAAAAACTCAGATCAACTAAGGCAAAGAGTCAGGAATTTAAGTAACAGAACCTTTCTGTGTGTAAAAAAAAATTATGATTCAAAAATTTCTTTGATTCCATTATATTTTCTCAGCATCCAAACGATTGTATGTAACCTAAAATTCGATTGGTTGAATTGGGAATAGAGATTGGAACAGCACCTTGAACTCGGAGAACGACCAAACGAAACACAACGCTTGGAGAAAGAATGAATGAATCCAGAGATCGGTGCTTCTTGTACTGCAAGCAGACCCTGAACTCGGAGAACGACCGTAAGGCAGAGTTTGGGGAAGGAAGGACCGGGGCTTCTTGTCTTGTGCTGCAAGAAGCCCTAAAGCGGCGTATTTCAATCATGACGACGGGTTGGGTCTGGGCGAGGCCAAGTGTTGAAGTACTGGATCCAATGAAAGCAAATTCAAGTTCAGGCCCAGCCCACTTCACTTCATTTTTAAAATTTCCAATCCTTAACTTTGGGTATAACTCAAATTTATATTTTTTTTAAATCAAAATTTATTATTTATCATTTGATATAATATGTGAAATGTCATCTTTGTGCTTAATTTAGATTAAAATTTCATTTTTTAACTTACCTAAAAGGAAAAAAAATTCTGAATATCACAAACTGTCGGTTTGGGCTCCGCTGTGGACCTAATTGTGGGCTCTATTCGTGGCCCAACGCAACAAACTTCATTCCCATTTAGGATCTTCTTTTCCATCGTTGTCATATATTCTGACATTACTACACAATTATTAAGACCATGTTTGGTTATAATAAAAAATAATAAGAAAAGACAAAAAAGGAAAGTCAAAAGAAAATTAATGTTTCAAATACAAATCAAATTAATGAAAAAAAATGATGTATATCCCTTTTTATATTCTTAAATACTGCAAACCACAACTCACAAGTAATCAATAAATATGAGAAGATTAAGGTAGTATTTGTTTTTTTTTTCTAATAAAAAAGTCAAAATATATAATTTTTTTTATTTAGTTAGAAGTAATATGATATCAATCCATATAATTAAATTAAACCTAGTATTAATAAATTGGGTTAAGTAATATTGATTGCTCCAAGGAATAAGGTTAAATATTTTATTTTTTCTATGAAATTAAAAAATAATGAATAATTAAATATAAGAAAATGATACATAGTTTTAATGGATCCTAAACAAACGCACTACACTTATCTTTTACTTACCTTTAGGTGATAGCCCATAACGACGACCTACACTTGTTTTTTGCTTGACCGTCAACGACACCTACACATATTTTCTACAATATGGAGGTTCAAGATTTGGACAAAATAAACAATTTTCTAAGGGTTTTTCTCTCCAATTTTATATTTGAAAAACCATAAACTTCCATTATGAAAAGTTATCGATTGAATTAGAAGAGTTTCCAACTTTTAAAATATTTCAAAATTCAATTTTTCCAAAAACCCTAGTAACCAATTACAAGAGTTTTTTTTTTTTTTTTTTTGTAATATTTATATGGAAATCATTGAATTTTAAAAAATAAAAAATAAAAATAAAAGCAATAAAGCAGGAGTCCCTTTAAAAACAGGGAGAAGTGCATTTAATATTTTCTGTTCAAGCATGGATCAATTATTCCCCATTGAACAGACATGTCCCCTTAACCACCATCAACCTTTTTCTTTAAGGGGTAAGCACCAAAGCAATGTGGGCCTCAGAACAAGCACTCACATCTCACTGGTCGCTGTCCCCTTTATTTTCCTTTTTCCATGCCATCTCATCCACACGCCTCCTCCCTCTTCCTCTATCCCTTCCTCCACAATTCATAAATAAAACCAAAATAATTTCAATCTGGTCTCTTTTTTTCTTTTCTTTTTTTCTTCCATTTTGCGTAATGTGCTTGAGAAACAAAAGGTTAAACCAGTGAGACTAGATGGAGAATATGAGCTTAAAATTTTTGTTTCCTTTATTTTCCTCTGGATTCTCAGCAACCAAACAGCCATATAAGAGAGAGAGGAGAGAGATTGGTGGTACAGCAAACCATTTACATAGCTAGTATTGAAGCCTTAAGCAGCCAGCAATCAGAAATTCAGAGTACATGGAGAGGGGGAAGAAGACTTAAAACAAACCTAAGAAAAACCTTCGACTGTCTACAAAGATACCTCCCGAGTCTTGCCTGCTAGAAAGTTTTTTTCAGTACACCCCGAGTCTTAAAATATTTTGGAACATATAGAATTAAGGAAAAACCAAGCTGAACCTTGAAAGGCACTCAAGGTTTGTAGCATTCAGATATAGACCACTTCCACTGTGTTTTTCTTATACAGAATATTTGATCCATCTGCAGTAATATTACACTAGTTGCGACTCTTGCATTTCTCCATTGCCCTTGGGGCTGCCATAATCACATCACAAAAAATCATCAGTTTCACATGTAAGGACTCAATCAACTGATCAAAACAAAAGCAGAGTTGGGTATGGGAATTTCTATCAAAAGTATCGAGCCACCATCCAAAACAATAGGCATTTCTATCCATGCCCATATTTCTCAGTGATTTGGGAAGATTTGGGGTGGGAGCAGAGGCCAATTTATTCCATAATAATCACACAAAAAAAGAAAAAAAAAGAAAAGGGAAGGGGACAAGGAAGCTCAGAAAGCCCATACCTAATCCAATGGCTTCTGAACTCTTCATTATCCTCATTCTCTTGCAAGAGTCTGTAAACATTCTGCAACAACAAGCAATAACAATATTTTAGGAGGAATTAGTGCTGCATACTTTTTTTGTCTTCTAAGACAATGACATTTATTTATTTCTAAAAATAAAATAATCAATAATAACAGCCAGCTGTGTGACCATGTCCGACATCATGTGAATTTTTCTGTTGTGCATAGGTATTTTGTGTCGGTTTGTTTGAGAAATTGCAATAATGGGATCCAAGTTGGGATCCCGTATGTTGAAGAATTTAAAGGTATGAGAAGAAAGTCCATGAAAAATGAGTGGGAAATGGCACTTACTCCCAAGGAACATCGCCAACTAGCATCCAGTCACCGTCCTTGTCTTCATAAGTGAGTACGTACTCAGAGCCATGGAGAAGATCCATTAGTCGACTCTCACTCAGACCATCTCGAATAGGAACTCCATTAGAACCGCATTGCCCTGAACCAGTCGTTCACAAGCAGAAATGAACTCGGTTAATGAAAACCAAAAAATATTTTGAATCTACCAAAAGAGAGCTCATTTAAAAATAAAAAAATAAAAAGAATCTTGAATGCTGCTTCCTGCCTTCCATTCTAATAAATGAGAACTGGGAATTAACTCCTTCATTCAAGAGAAATGAATGTCTAATTAATAGGCCCTGTCACCATCAGAGGGCAAGAAGAATCGAATTTGATTATAAGTCTTTTAGGTCTCTAAAACTATTCGAGTTCCTTAGGAACTACAGTCAAGGAACAAAATCACCAACATAGATTTTATTTCCAACTATTTATCCTACACTAGTAGTTAAAACAGACGAAGAAGAACTGCAGATAGATTTAAGATTACGTATTTCTAATTATCCATAAAGTGCTTTCCTGCTGCCACAATCAGATGGCTGGAGTTTAAACTCCATCCAAATATTCATTTCTAATTTTCAGGCATAATAACTACCAATTTTCATGTCGCTTCTCATGTTCTGATTGATAAATTTAAGTAACTGGGCACTTCGACATCCTACAGAAATTGAATATTATGTCTCACATGGAATGCCAAATAAACACTTAAATTTTTGGTGGCCTTGTTTCTATTTTTAAAAACATAATGGATGAGTTCACATTCAAAAACAATATTACAAGTTAATGAAGTTGATGCTCACCTACCGCTATTATTTCCACACATCCTTAGTCAAACACTGAGCTTTTTCAAAAAATAAGACAAAAAATACAATTAGCACGCGCAGGCAGAAGAAATTATGTCTCCATATTTGTGGGTGTGTGACAAGAAAGAGAAATGATTGGTTTTCATACCAAATTTTCCACACAATGGCATGTAGAATAATTCCTTTTAGAAACCAAGGGCAATTACCCTTGTGTCTGTTTGAAGAACCTATTTGGGACGTTAGGTCATAAGATTTAGCATTGCTTGATCGGAAAACATGAAGCAGCTAAACAAGGGCATGGGATGGGATTTGCGAGTTTGCTTACCAATTGTAAAGCAGCTGAACATCTTTTCTAAAGCTGAAGAGAGTTCCACATAGGTGGAGTATAATTTGAGATCAACTTTCCTAAGGTATGGAGCACCATCCATACTGACCTTGACGTAAAGACACCCGGATCCTAACTTGCCTTCCGCATCCTCATCATTCTTTGGAAGATTAGATGCCATTGAATTCTTCCGGAAAGACCGAATTGGTGGCCACCCTACTACCTGTGCTCTGTCAGATACATAAACATGAGGAATCTTGAGTTCTTGCAGATCTCTTGGAAAGGAACCATAATTAACTTATCCTCCCACTTAAGTGCAATTCAAAACCTTGTACAGCCAAGAAACAGCCGCAATTTCCTTTGTTTAAAACCAGAGAAAAATTCAGACCAAGATGGCAGATTAAAGAGAATCTCATATCCATATATATACCCTTTTAATTGTATCGAATTGAGTATTTTATTTTATTTTTCCCTTTTAAAAAATCAAAACAACAAAAATCCTACTTTCTTTTTCTTTTTCTTTTCTTTCCTCAGTTTTCTAAAGAAACAAACAATTCGAAGAATTTAAAGGAACCTTCAACGTTAAAGCTTAAAAATTCGTCAAGACACTGCAAAATAGAGGGAAAAAAAGGGGAAAAAAAGTGATAAAATACACACACACAAGTTGTAGAGCAAATTAGCAAACATGAAGCCACCTACAAGCGAACAGAAAAAGGCAGGCAGAAACACCCAGGAAAGAAAAAAAAAAACCAACTAAAATCAGCTAAGTAAATTCTCCAAAAGAAAAAATTCAAGACCGCCGAGAATATCATTAAATAATACCAGAAAATAATCTAACAATAAAATAAACGCACCAAAAAAAATAATGAAGAAAGAAACTAACTCATAATACTAGTTATTTTCTTGGGTAAGAAAAAGGAAGAAAACATGAGAAAGATGGTTACTTTGCGGCAGGAGCAGAAATCTGAGGCTTTTTCTCATGCATAGGCTTTGGCGACTGCGGAACGACGTCGTTCTTAACTGGAGTACCCAAACTCGAGTGCTGATTGTTGCTCTCCGACCCACCAAGATGCTTCCCACCACCATTTCCACCTCTGGGAGAGAACAAGCCACCACCTTTGGCCAAATCAGTCTCGGATCCACCACTCCCGGAGAAGACCCACTTGCCGGAACCACCATCAATGGCGTCAGAGAAGCCTCTCTTGGCACCAGAGACCAAGTTCTTCAGCACCCCAAGTGGGTATCCATTCTTATCCAAACCCCCAACTGAGTCAATCCTCTCAGGTGACTCAGAACCAGGCAAACCCAGCCTCAGCTCTGTGGCCTTCAAGTTGAGACCATTGCTGCCCTCCGAATCAGTGGTGAGCTTCTCAGAGCTTTCCATTGAAGAAACCTCTGACAAGCCTATGTAATCATGCTCCAGTTGCTTAGACATCAAACTTCAACAAACATGAAAAAGGGTCTATGAAGAAGAAAAGCAGAGGAGAGCTTATCTACACAAAGAAATATGAATACTATTATACAGTGTTAATTATGAAGAAGAAGAGAAGGTTCTTTGGCCTTTCTCTGTATCCTTTTTTATCTCCACTATATAACTTCTCTCTGACCTCTCTCCACCGTAATTTAGGAGATGATGATAATAATTTATTAATTTTAGACTAAATAGCCAAAGTGTCTTGAAGATGGAAGTGGATTTTTATTTTTCTCTTATTTTTTATTTTTATTTTTCACCTTTTTATTGACCTTTTCCAGCAACTATACCGACAGGCCATGGAAAGATTTGGTCTTTTCCGTGTTAATTACAATATGTTTTTATGTTTTTTTTTTCTCTGGTATATTTCTCTTTCCTGTATCTTTCTATTTCTTTTTTCAGATATTTGTCCTTTCATGATATTTACAAGGCAGAACATCATAGGTCACAAACGTAATTACACTGTAAAATTTAAGAGGCCTTAAAATCATAATGTTTTCTTTTAATATTTTATATATATATATAAGTATAGAACTTAGCAAGAAGCTAAACTGGAGAGGAGGAGCGCAAGTTAGCAAAAACAGGCTTTGGGAGAAATGAGAACTCAAAAGGACGGAAACAGATCGCACGGAATCGCAGAAAGGGATTGGACGAACGCTGTCTCAACCAAAAATTTTCTTGGATTTTCCGTCGGACAACTGAAAAAGAAAAACATCCAAGAAAAAAAAGAGAAAAAGAAAGAACTCTGTTGGGTTTTGGCCTATCCATCGTTCTGATTCTCGGGAAAAAAAAAATGAAAGAAAGCAAAAGAGAAATATTTTCAGTGGGATTGAAACGCGATGAATTCATCCAAAACCCTAGAAAGTGAGGAATTTCGGGAAAGCTGACAAGAGACGACAACTGCCAACGAAACTGAATCGAGGAAAAAAAAAAAAGCGGCAGTTTGAGAAGCGGAAAAAGAATAAAAAACAAACTCAATTTTCTAAATAATCTTTATTACATTCACATCTAACAAAAAAATAAAGAGAGAGAGAGAAAGAAAGCTGTTCTTCGCGTATTTGAAATTTTTTTTGTAATGGTTGGGTTGGGAGGAGATGGTGGGGCCAAAAAGGCAGTGGGTGGAGGGTGTCAATTGTCATCGAGCAGTGTACAAAAGGGTAGAGATGCGGTCACCGCACTTTCTCCAATACGCGCCACCTCTCTCACACACTCTGGGAAGAGACCTAAGCTCAGCTATCCTACGCCTAATGCCCATTGCTGCCGCTGCCACAGCGTTTGGTGGTGGTGGGGCATTGTGGGTCCCTTCTGCCTGCAGCCTGCAATTTTTTTTTAGTTTTAGTTTTAATTTTAATTTTAATTTTTCTCAATCGCAGGCGTCCCACGTGGTGAATCTGGTGATAAACCAAAGATAGTGGGGGATAAGCTACAAGGCCTACGACTACAACTACCAGAGAGAGCTCCCCTTCCTCTGACCCCACTTTTCAAGAATCATTCTCTGCTTTTTCTTCTTTTTCACCACTCACCCCCTCTCTGAAATCAGAATCCAGTCCCCGTGAACCGACCTTTACTCCCTCCGTTTATCTTCCCCTTTTTCCTTTTTGTGGAATACCATTTATGAATTAACTCATCTTCCAAACTATTCATTATAAAATAACCATGTTGGAAAAATGGAATTCTTTTTTATTCTCATTTTCAAAGTAGTTAAAAAGGCAACATTAGTTGGACTTGGTAGTTGGTGCCTGTACAGTATAATAGGGCCGTCCAAGAACTTTATTTGAAGTTCAAGCATTTAAAAATAATAATAATAATAATAATAAAGAGCAATTAAAAAAAAAAAAACCCAGAAAGTGGGGCACCCAGTTCCAGAAATGTAAAAGTAGGAAATAAAAAAGAAAAAAGAAAAAAAAAAGGGACTTAAGAGAGGGAAAGAAAGGGAGGAAGGCAAACAGGGCCTTAAATGATGTTCCAGCAAGAGATAAGGATGTCATAATCAGAGAGGAGACTTTTAAGAGGGTGTGGGGAGACAAGATGAATCTTGAAACAGCAGCCCATGCACCAGATTTGATTAAACATTGTGGAACCATAGCCTCCTCCTTCACTCCCAATACCCAAAATCTAATGGACCCTTCTCCATCATAAAATTATACATACATGTTTATTTTATTTTATTTTATTTTTATTTATGTATATCTGCAAACCAGATACACTAGATCAGACTCCATGGACCCCACCTCCCCCATTTTTAATTCCAAGATGCTCCTTGCTGAAAATCAAGCTGATCCGACATTATCACTTCTCCATCATCAACCCCCCTTTCTCTTTCTCATTTCCATCTCCCTCCCCTTTTTTCTATTTTACATTTTTTTGGTTATTTACATATATTATTTTATCTGGGTCTGAGTTTGTAAGATAATCATCAAATACAATAATAACAAGAATGATTATAGAGGACAGCTACAAATATATTGAAACAAGTGTCAGACCAAGGTTGATATTATTAATACTTAGATGATAATGACATGATAATGAAGGATGAGTATGGAAAAAGTGATTAAACAAGAAACAGAGTGCTTTCGCAGTCACCACAACAGAGGAATGTGTAGTCCAATGGTGGATAATGGGGATGGAATTGTCAAGTACTGTGACAAGTAATCCTAGGTGTCCCAAGTGCACCCGTGTACTTGCCTAGGTGCTAAATTGACTACACTGATTGGGACCAACATTATATGGATTAGAACCAACACTGGTATGACGCCAAACACACAAACCTTATGATCTCAGCTTGTATTATTTGGGTGGTTCAAACGGTTTCTGAGGCCAAGGAACACAGTAAACACACACAAATTGCCTATTGTTTGAATCTTGTGAACCCATTATGTGTCTTTAAAGTATGAGAGTTCAAACCTCTTACCAACACCCTGGCATTTTTTTAAGTCTTTCTCTGCACTTTCCGGCCTTTTTTACACTTTCTGCTTAGGCTGGAAAATTTGTACGTGAAGCCCTTTTCAGAGTGGTTCCCAGTTTTTGATCTACAAGAGGAAAAGCAAAGGGATGAGTGGAATTTCACCAAACAATAAGCCACAAGTGTTGGTTAGATGTTGTAAATGTAACTGTGGTGGTGGGTCTCCAAGGCACTTGTGAAGACAAGAATTGAAGCATTGTATTGATGCACAGCTGGGTAGTGGGGTTCCAAAAACAAAAAAGGCTACAAGTTTCATAGTGCTGCCACTTGGTTCTATCAATGGGGTCCCTAAAGAGAATTATTGAGGTCAGGAGGGCTGAATCTCTCTCTCATTTTTTTGCACTATCAGTCATTCTACCAATCTGTAGAACTTAAGGTCACAGATTCTTACTTCTTACTCAACTTGATAATCCCAAGGCAGATCAGTCCTTTTGCAGCCCCCGCTGAGACCAAAGGACCTTTGGCCAAAGGCCAAGCAAAGCCAATCACCAGCACTTTCAGAGTTTTACGATAAGTACAATTTGGTGATTCTGCAGTTCATGTTCATGCAAACACACTACAGCAACATTAGAGAGAAAGGTTGAGACATATGGCTAGGAATGTGTTTTGAAGCAACTTCCAGGAAGAATTAACTTACACAACAATTTCTATGATGAGGCCTATGGATGTTTTAGTTCAATGTCTTTTTCAAAGGTTGGGGGGCTCAAACAGAATGGTTGGGCATGAAACCTGAACAAACACTTCTCCCTACCAGCTTCCTTACATGGAACAGAACAAAGGGTACCATGCAAGGCTATGAGTTCAATAGTAGAAATATATATAATTTTAGTTAGAAGTCATTTCTCTTTGAAAGTTATCCCAAGGATACTCTTTAATTACAGAAGTCTCTTCCATGGTTAAATCAATCAATTTGCAAACAAGAAAAATGAACATTTCAGACAGGACTACCGAGCCCACGAATTTCCACTAGATGATAATTTGAAATGAAAGGGAAATATTTTATTGCTCAATGTCATAGAGAACTCGTAACAGATAATGATGGAAACATAATTACACTACAGAGATGATGAGACAATAATATTCATTTAGTATAAAAGTTCAAGCATAATATCTTAGTTGCACAAGAGAACTGTCTAATGGTGCTAGATGCAAAAAATTGAAACTTCATTAATCATCCAAATTCAATGTCATTGGCAGGTAGACTGGAAGACAACGCCGCATATCCCATCAATCAACCACCAAAGAAGCTTCAATTGATTGAGAAAAAAAGGAAAAAGAAAAAAAAAAAAAAAAAAGAACGGCCGACTGCCTCTAAATCCCACCCACAATAGTTCCAAATATTTGTCATTTCATAAAGTAAACGGTATTATGGCTTGTCAGAGAAATTGAGATTAATCCAGAACAAGACCATTGAATAATTGATACTAAATTAGATCTTTGATGATGAAACAACGCGGTTAGGAGTTGTATATCAAGACACTTCTTCTCAGTTTCATTTTTGACCCTTTCCCAAATTAAATCTATGAGTTTAATGGAGAAAGGCAATGGCAACTTCCAGAGAACCTTAGCCATTTTTACCATGAATCATCCTCAATGACATCAGCTTGAGTCCCTGACTCTAATTGTGAATCTGTGATATTGTTTCAGTAGCCACAACTCCAAAACTCCAAGTTGCAAATCACTTTAAGAATAGCATGGTTATAGCTATTTTTGTTGGTGACAGACCCATTGATTACAAGGGGTTGTACAGGGCTGTCTGGACTTTGATATAGAAAACAAGCTTTTATACTGACTATACATTAGTACTAAATTTGACAGCAGTAACTCCAAAATTTCAACACACTAAAATGCATTTTATAGTAGAAAACCAAAATTTGATTCACATGTTGAACTGCCAGAAATTTTGGAATGATGCCAGTATGGAATAAATAGTTAAACAATTGAAGATCTCATTAAAATTTTTAACCTTAGGGTTAAGGTTCATGGGGAGGTCTCTAGAGCATGTCTGCCCAAAAATATTACGTTCACATTTGCAGACCAAAATTTTAGGTCAGCTTCTTGTTTAAAAGGATTCATAGAAAACAACTTCAATGGAGGTTTGGAGTAAATCCATGTAAAGGGCCAACTGGAATTCTTTTTCCTGAAGAGGGTAGTACGTATACCAGCTGAATATTTCAATATTCTTAGTGGAGGTTTTAGTTGGGAATCATTTAGGCACAAAAGTGACATCCTGGTGTGACATAAGAGTACTGAAAATTCAATCCTCCCATGATACGAACCACAATTAAAGACACACATATTGGAAGACTTGGAGCAGCTAGTTTCTTTGAAGATAGCAGCAGCTTTCCTAAGTGCTTACCATAGACAAACATGGTGGAATTTTGACTTTGCCCACAACTATTGACTTAAAAGCAATTGTCAACCTGCTTTAGATTAAAAAACTCATTACACTGAAAAAAAATTCCCTCTAAAATGAAACCAAATAATGGTGAGGGAAGAACTTCAAACTTGCAATCGCATTCAAAAACAAAGATGTTACAAGGCAAGCACGATAGTTCAAATCCAAGACACCAAAAGAAAAGAAAGGAAAAAGGGGACAAGCAACTTGGTGAATTATAATAGCATGTAAATCTGAAAAGGACATAAAAAGATACAAGAGGAAACTGACTTGTCTTCACTGCTCTTTTCATTTCTTCCCCTCATGCAAGACCTGGCACACAAACATTACCACAATGAGTACATGAATAGTAATGAAAGGCAAAGAAGAAAAGCTTAATCCTCTACCATTACAATTTCACTTTGACAAGAATGCAGTATTGGCAAACAAGAGATCCACTCCATATATCAAAAAGGATCTCCAAAGCATCTGCCACTACCCAAGTTACTTGGCCAGGAAATCGAGAGTTTATTATTTAAACAAAAATTAAAATACAAGTCTGACCGCAATAACGTTACATCGCCTCCTTCTCCAACTTTCCTTCCATTTTAGGATAGGAAAGGGAGAGTTTTAAAATGAACAAATTTCTCTTTTTTTCTATTTTTCATCACAACCAAATGAGAAAGCTGTTTTTCTTCTACTTTTATATGCTAAAGAACATGTTCTGATTAATATAATATTATAAACTAACTGATAATACTTAGCCTACAACTCCAATTTAGAGTGGTATCCTAGAGTGATTGTATCATACAAGTCTCAGATTTAAACCAGTAAAGTAACACCTTATACATATAGTCCATTATTTGGCCCAGATAAACGGAAGGACAAACACAGGGATGTTAAAATTTACAATTGAAATTGAATGAGATCCTAAGTAACTGTGTGAATGGCAAATATAACATATCTTGGCATATTTATAATCTAATTTTGAAGAATTGGAACATTGCAAGGGAAGCTCAAATGAATTAAAGGTAAATCAAAAGATAACTGAGCTACAACATGCAATTAGGACAAACAGAGTTTGGACCTCAAATACTCCTTTGGGGTTGATGAGGATTATTATTTTTTATGATAAAATTGGTACATATTGTTTGCAGTGGCATCAGCACTCTATAACCCAAAAGGTGGGTGGGGCGTTACAATTGAATAATAAGCAAAATCAATTCTTAACCTGTTAAAAAAGAAAAAATTATTCCTCTCCAGGTTGATTCATTCCATGGTAACTTTCAGTAGCTCTTCCCTCGTGGTTAATTTTTCTCTGGGTTTGTTTCTCAAACTCCCGAGCCTCTTCTCTTCAGAATCAATCTTTTCCCAGGTACTGAACGATAAAACTCTGACATTCCTCTCAGCTAATAACTGAAGGAGGCCCTCTCGGCCTGGTTTAGGCAAGCTAGATGTGGATGGTAACTTTCCTTGTTCAAGGTCTTCAGATATGCTAGCAACCTGTCATGGTACCATGGCCAATTAGCAAAGCCAGCATTCCCTATACATAACCCTATTTACTTGAACTTCAAATTTCAGAATATTAACAGGAGATGACACTTCATGCATCACTGATGATGGACACAATCCCAATCTCTAAAATTTAAAATAACTTCGTGTGTCCAGGGTAAAAGAAACTACTTACAGTTTCTTCAGCACAGTAAAGGTTTGTAGCAATGATTCCAGTTGGTCCTCTCTTCAACCACCCACATACATATAATCCTTCCTCAACTAGTGTAGGATTTCCAGTAGTATTACTTAGAACTCGACCTTGAATATTTGGAACTATGCCTGGAAAAGAAGCCTTAATAGGTAAATAAACATGACATTTGAAATTTTTTGAAGATGGCTTTTGATGCACATTTAAGAACCACTATAGATGGATAAAATGTAGATGGCTATAAAAACTATTTATATAGTCTATCGGCACACGATATGAGAAAAGATCTCCTCTAAAATATAAAATTTCAAGTAGTTATAAAGACTTAATGAAGGATGGCTACCCTAAAATTATCATGTGTTGCGTACCCTAGCAAGTGAAAAAAGTAAAAAAAGAAAAAAAAAAGACAGCCTAGAGACAATAATAATTAAACTTATGAGTGAACTGCAGAGTCATCACCATTACAAGTCTATTTGACTTTTCCTCCTTAGAATTATATACATGTGATTGAATTAAGTGTTAAAAAAAGTATATTGTCTCAAAAGAAATAAATAAACAAAGATTTAATACCAGTTTCAAGACCATTTTAATGGCATTGAAATGTTCTCTGTTGCAGCTTTCTATTCCGTTTTGGTGTCAGGAAGATTAAGAGTTATTTCCAGTTGCTGTTTTATGGAACTTGTGAATTTGGACAAGAGTGGGGGATTTGCATGGGAAACTACATGGGGAAGGATTTTGACTTTGGACCAGTTGAAAATGAGAGGTTTGTCCTCAGGAAACAAAAGTTACATATGTAGAAGGGAAGAACAGAATGTTGATCATATTTTTTTACATTTGGTGACTCTGCAAGAATATTGTGGCAGTTGGTCATCTCTGTGTTTAGCATAGAGTGGGTGATGCACTCTTCAACAAGACTAATGTTTGTTAATCTGGAATGAGTCCTACATTGGGAAGAGGCATAAGAGGGCATGGATGAGTGGCCCTTTGTGTTCTTTTGGACAATTTGGTGGGAGAGAAATAGAAGGGTATTTCAAAACGTGGAGCAATTGGAGCAAGCATTCAAATCCATTTTTATGTATAATTTTTTGGAATGTCTTAGGCATTGCATAATGGAGGCATCTATGTCTTTGATTGATTTTGTTGATTGGTTAGTTTCGTAGTAGAATAGAGTTAGTTCTGCAACCCTCTTTTTTGGCTTTTTTGCTTGGCACCCTTTGTATATTTCCCATGTACTCTGGTGCACTTTTACTATAGCTCTTTTTAAAAATTTCTTCTAGTTACATACATACATACATACATACATTTATATATATATATATATATATATATATATATATATATATATGTATATATAGATTCCAAGTGTTTATCCAAAAAATAAATACTCAATGTCATGGGAATATTTTTAATGAAGGAAGATTATATGCATGTAATAAGCATAACTAAGAGTGAAATGTTTTAATGTCATGATCCATATTTCTTTTTTTTCTTTTTTTTTACCTTTATGATGATCAAAGGGTAAACCATTGATAGGTACAGATTTGTAACCAATGCTCTTTAGCACTATCCTGCAAAATGGGAAAGCACATTGTCATGGTAGTTAGTAATTTAGGCAGATAAAGAAAGAGCTATATGGAAGAGTAAGCTCTGGTTCCCTATTCATACAGATCATTCAGTTCTCTCTCTCTTCATATATTACCCGCATTCAAGATCTTCGAACTGTCCAGTACCCACTGCAATCTGTTTCCCAGAGCCAACACTTTCTACAAAATCAAATTAAGACACTAATTAACAGGCATTTGAATATCTCATGGACATGCAATGATTGAATTTGTGTTTTGCGCCCATTTTTTTTCAGGACAACTTAACAACTTCCTACTTTTGTTCACTTTTTCAGAAAAAAAAATGATGTGACTTTTGGGATTTCAATAATGACCACACTTTGATATTACCATCAGTATTTTGGTAACTTGCATTCAGGATTATATGCACAATGCCTATGGCAGAGGCACTGCAAGAAACTAAGATATCCAGCAATCAAGACGAGAGGAGCCTTATAGAGTTACTTAGCAGAAATGGTTAGAGAGGATATTATTACCTTTAAGAATTGTCTTCTCACAGCGCACACCTGCAACATGGCCATTTCTGTCACCTGAATCCAGAAACCTATCTGGCTTCCGGAAGAAAACAAAGTGCAGTTCCCGTTGATCTGAACTGGTAAGAGAAGGTCCTGAGGCCGCCTTAGAGAGCAACTCATAAACCCTCCTCTGAATTCTATTATTCTTCAGTTCTTCCTTTATCAACAGATAGAAATAATATCAACATGGGAAAAGGTAACAAAGAGACAAGAAACAGATAAGAGTTCATGTTTCTGTGACATTTTTATATCACCCAAAAAAATGGAAATAGAAAATAACCAACATTCTTATTCCTAGGATGAAATGCAATCCCCTACGTTAAATGTGAAATTTAGCATACTGGATAATTGATAATCTAGATATACCTCATCTGCTGGGCTTTTAAGTAGATCAGATTCTTGAATGTGAACATTCAAATCCTTAATACCTGCAATAAGATGTAAAAGCTTCCTTAAATATCAATTATTTTTACCAGACCTTAATTATCACATTCAAATGAGGTCTTTACATAACAACAGAAACATCAGAAACCATGATAAAATTTAAAAGTTAACTTAGATTGAAAATCATGAACCTGATCTATCAAATATAGAAGATTTCAGATAAAGCATGTTTGCATCTTATAAAAATGAGACCAACTAGAAGCATACATGCCAGTTTTAAGTAAACCATGTGATATTTTAGATGAAATCAACCTTTTAATCCTTTTCCATGGGATGTAGATCATAGCAACAGATTAAAAAAATCAGCAACGGAATAGGCAAAGAAATAAAATTAAAAATTAAAGTTTAACAAAAAAGTAAAAATAATAAAAAAATAAATCAGGCCACCATTCGATCTACCCAAATTTAAAACCTCAACCTAGAATAAACCTTACTTCCTCTACTACTGATAGCACCTGTAAAGTGGGTCAAAATGATCAGGCAGACTCCCTTTTCAGCAATGAACCAGAAAATGCATTCCAGATACAAAACATCGATAAATGCTCAGATTTATATCTCTGGTATGGATGCTAGAGGCTAAGAATTACCAAGAATTTCACGTAGCTCTTTTGCAGTACAAGCTGCTTGTACTGGTCCACGTCTTCCTACCAAATACACTTTCCTGCAATTAAACTGATATCATTTATACAAATACATAGAGGATCCAAATGAAGTAACCAAATTTTATCTGTGCAATCAAATGTTGGGGCATAAAACCTTATAGAGCTCTCCTCCAGAGCAGCCAACGCATGGCTGGCAATATCAGTTTTTGCCAATTCCATTGTAGGTCGTAAGAGGATACGTGCAACATCAAGCGCAACATTACCCTGAAAATGTAAAAACTTTGTCAATGCCAAGGCCCATAGACAAGCACTTGTTTTGGGATTATAGTGATTCATAACATGATCAAATATATATACACACACACACACTTACACACTCCTCCTTTTCTACAGTACAAACATAATAAATCAATTAGTAACAAATTATCTACTACTTAAGCTGTTTCCCTTGGAACATCAAGAGACAGCATAATTAGAAGTCCTTGCTCGTGTAAGGAGGACATGTGATCTGGTCCTTTAGAAGCACACTTATTTTGGATTTATAAATGCAAGCTACAGAATTCATTAAGATCAGCATCTAAGAATAGTCTCTGCATGAGTATAACAGCTGGATGAAGATATCCGGACAAGGTAAAGTTACAAGAGATAACCAATCTACAGGAGCACTGCCAGTCACTCATCAGATTTAACAATCATACCACTAGACTTGCTTCCTAACATCAAAAATGTATCAAGATACCTGACCAAGAATAACAGCTGTATCAGTGCTCTTCAAATCAGGATCCAGGTTTTTGCAGTCTGGATGCCCATTATACCACCAAACAAATTCTCTAGCTGAGTGTATTCCTGCAAAATCCTGGAAAAGAAATACATAAACAACAGAAACTACATCTACCCTTATAACATTTTGAAATTAAATTATCAAAATCCTGAAACCATTAATTCAGTATATGAAATCCCTTGTGATAGAAAATAATATGCAAGACTAATGGATAATTTAAACAAAGGCACAAAACATTATTTTTATAAAACGTACTTCTCCTGGAATACCAAGGACTCTGTCACTTTCAGCACCATATGCAAGCACAACCTGCTCGATTGCATCCAACATTAATAAACAATAAGAAAGCAGTCCAAGATAAATAACATAAGAGAGAAGCTACACTACCACATGATACAACTCACGGAGTTCCGAGAGAGAAATGGAAGATCCAAGAGTCACATTTCCAATGAAAGAGCACCGATCATTTTGTGCAACCCGAGAAAATTGGTTCACCACAATCTGTTGGAAGTATTCTGGTATAGTAAGATGAATTAAGAGGATTATTTTACAAAATAAAGGTAAAAAAAAAAAAACAAAGATAAGAGCTCTTGATCATATGAAGAACATCAGATTGTGATAAGGTGAAACTTTGAGAAACACATTTCATAACAGAACAAAAAATTTTGGGAATAGTTAATTATAATTCACGTGAGTTTTATTAGTTCTGCACTTTCACGGTACTTCTGGATATAAGAGCCTTTCCTTAATTTGAAATACATCTGTTAAATTTTGATTTGGCAGGGAAACTTCGAAGAATTTTGTGAATTAAGGCTATATTCGGGGGCTCAGAACATGTTTTCATTTGAAGCTCAAATTCCACAGAATTTGAAAATCTTGTTTCTGCTGTGGAATATAGTACTTCTATTAACCGGGACTCCAGATTCCCAAGAACCAAACATCAGTACGAGAGCAATAGGTAGGGATTCACCTTGGTTTCGGGATGATCAGGTGCCACACCAGAGCGGACCAATCCAAACGGAGTAGGCAATCGATCAACAATGTCAATTTCTGCTCCTTGATGCGCCTTCAGCATCTAGTAAAGCAAATTAAAAAACAGAAAGACTTATATAATTCCCCTTCTAATTCAATATCAAAACAACCTTCACTTTCATTGCACCGCAAATGAGCTAAAAAATTGTTGAAATTTCATGTAGTCGCTTTATAAAAAATAGTTCACACTTTCCTATTCTTTTAGTAAACTTTCTCAGCAAGCAAACAGAGAGCAGAGTGTACCTTTTCAGCAGTGTAGAAGCCAGCAGGTCCGCTTCCAACAACACAAACGCGTAATGGATTTGAAGAAAGAGAAGAGAAACTTCTCGAAAACCATGTCTTCGCACGACAAAACGCCATCTGAATCTGATACTATTGAGATTAATCTCAGATTACGGGGACAGCAGCGAAGGTAGGGTTTTAAAAGCGGTCCAAGGAAGATGGAGGATAATTGGATATGGGCTTAGAATATTATGGGCCTTTTGGGCCTATCTTAGGAAGCCCAACTATACTTGGGCCTGCAATTTCATCCGAACCTTAAAATTTGCAAATTGACAATATGTTAAAATGGGCCACATCTGATTTTGGGCCCACTTTGCTTGAGGTTTGCCTGCTTACATATGACTCTTTGGCGCGTTTGCATTAGCCGCTTATTTCTCATTTCATTAGAATCTGAAATCCAAGCTTAAGCCACAGCATAATTTCAAAGAGACAACTTTTGTGCAATGAAAATTTTAATTAAACATAAAATCACTTTCGTCATAAACTAAAAAATGATTTATTGTAAGAACTAACATCATATTAAACTTTTTAAAAAAATTATAAGTTTTAATTTTTATTATGCCCTTTTTTAAATAATAAGCTCGAGAAATGGGCATCTCGATTTTCATGGGGTCATGTCTCATCGGTTGACTTCCTCGGGGTGGTCTTGTAAACCCACAAGACCATGGGCAAGTCTTCCACTCACTTTCCTTTGGTTTACTCTAGCGTTTTCTTTAAGGTGGTTAGTGGGGTATTGTTCGTAGTTTCTGCTTGGCCATTATTCTAGGGGAATCTTAGAGTATAATACAATTCTGTATCTTTAATTCAACACAAAACTCAAGAAAAAGCTTGCTATTGAATTGCATTTCGTTATCCATAATAACAGTCATTAGGATTCTCAAGTGATAAACGATGTTTATCCAAACAATCTTCTTTACATTAGTATCTTGCATAGAGGCACAAGTTTCTACCTTCACTTACTTGGTGAAATAAGTTACAAGGAGGAACTTGTTTTAGGTAGGCGATGGAGGAAGGGGTCCCACTATATCCAAGTCCCACTATAGAAATGCCAATGACTTACAATAGGTATCAATTGCTCGACTAGCATACAAGACACATGGCAATATTGTTGGCCCATATCGCAGTATTGCATGTACATAGCCACATCTTGTCATATCGTCAACCAATATTACCCTTGGATTAAGGCGAGATGACTAAGTAATCATGCACTTAAATGATTCATGTATTATCCCTTATGATTGGGTAATCTTGGATAAGGTTTAACTAACTAAGCTCCATTACCTTAATATCAATCACATCAATGCTATTTGACTTCACAACACGTTCTTCAAGGTAGTGAACAAGGAGTGTTCAAGCTTCTTGGGTAAATATAGATGTTGCCAGACTTGAGAGAGCGTCCTGGTCATTTTCTTCCTACAACACACATTTTATCTCCTAATGCTTGAACTTGTTGAGCTTTTGCTTGACCACTAAAAGGTATTTTGTTATTCGCTTATCCCTTACCTCACATTCACTAGTGACCTAGTTTGCCATAAGTTGAGAATCACTTTGTATACGTAGCCAAAAGATTGTAAGATCCAAAGCTAAACAAAGTCTAGCTATTAATGTATCATACTCATCCTTGTTATTAGAAGTGGCAAACCTTAACTTTATAGCTTGCTCTAGTTGCCCCTTATCAAGTGAGCCTAATACCACTTAGGCTTTGGACCCCTTTCACTTAGCCAACCCATGGACAAAGAAGATCCATCATTTTTCTGGGTCTTCTAATCTTTTTTACTCAAGCCCTAGTAGTTTAGCCATAAAATCAACAAAAACTTGTCATTTAATGGTCAAACAAGGTTTGTATTCAATTCCAAATTCACTTGGACCAATAGGTGACTTAACCAATTTATCGGACAAGTGAAGGTTGTGAAGTATTTGTAGAGAATCCCTAGATCTCTCTATTCTTAGCACTAGATAGTTTATGGTACATGTTATTGGTTCTAAGTCTCTCTAGATCTAATCGTAGTAGAAAAACATAGCAATAAGACCATAATTAATGAGATATCATACCTATGATTTGAATATTCCCATATTAATTCTAATCCAATGAAGATGTGTAAAATGAATCACAAGCCTTGTTAACTAAGCAATCTTTGACCTGGTCACTCTCTCTTACGGATCTAAGCACTAAAAAACGGTGGTATTCTCTTTAGAGAATGAGATTAATGTTTTTATTTAAAATTTCTAAGTGAAGAGTATAAAACTAAAGCCTTAAACTCCTAAGAAGGTTTATATAAGCTTCCTTGTGGGCTTAAGTGACTTAAGTTCAAATTGAGCTGGGTCACTTAATTTAACTCAACTTAGGCTTCAGTTAAACCCACTTGGATCTTAATTAATTAATTAATTTTATTATATTTTAATTAATTAATAAGCCCAATCCAAGAAAATCATTTATATGATCCGGTGCAACCTTGTAGTTTTACCAAAAGGCTTTTATGCATATATATGAACTAGAAACCCAAAAATATCTTTAAAATGTACTACCATGAATCAAAAGCTCAAATAGAGACCATTAGGACCCATATGATAATACAAGCTCTTTAATAATCTAATTCTTAAGTTAACTCAACATTCTACTATAGAAAGTTAATTGCACTCCACTATCCTATGGAATTACAACGAGATACAATTCAAGTTTGTGACCTACTATCCATTGTATGTAGACTTCCCATGGACTAGTATCCATAATCTAATGAAATATATGTTATCAACCTCTCAAGATTACCTTTCAATTATTAAGTTACAAATTTGCCTTGACATGCTCTTACTCACAAGAACATATGTTAAATTCCATTTAAGAACTTACTATAACCGTAGATTTCATGATCATATGTCCTTACAATAACCCATGGAGACACGTCGTTTCAATCCCATGAAATATCATGATGCTTCTATTAAAAATACCTATTGTCACCAACTTTTATCAACAATGACCTCATAAGAAATATATAATCATCTTAAGATCTCACCCATAGGTCAAAGCTTCATAATGACTTCAACATAGGCTAAATATCCTATCAATGTTGAGAGTCCATAAAGTATGAAAGCTAGTGCTAAGAATCCCCAATTGATCTATTCCTTGGCCCCGGATAATATTAGGTACATGTATTTATCTTAGGTTTCTCTAGATCTAATGCAATAGAAAACTTTGGCTATAAAAATAATAAAAATACTAGATCTAGATATTAAAACTCATACTTGCGATCTAGGTGTTCTTAGATTGAATCTCATTTGATGAAGATGTTGAAACCATAGTGTTGAGATATAATTGGTCTACCCAAAAGTCTTCTACCCAATCTCTCCTTCTATGGTTCCTGGCACAAGAAAACAGTGAGTTTTTCTCTTCAATAAGGGTGGCTAAGGTTTCTCTCTAGAGGCTCATTAGAATATAACAAACAAAAGTCTAAAACTCTAATCCCTAAAAGGGTATTTATAGGGTTTCTTATGGACTTATGTGACTTGAGTCAAATTGGACTTTTGTCACTTAATCCAACTTACCTGGGTCTTAATTAATTAATTAGTCTTATTAGACTCTAATTAATTACTTAGTCTAGTACAAAAAGATAATTCATAAAATCGAGTACAACCTTATACTTTTACCAAAGCGCTATTATGCATACTCATGAATCTGAAACCTAAATATCTAAAATAAAACGTGTCACCATAAACTAGGAGTTCAAGTGGGGACCATTGAGATCTAGAGGAAAATACTAGCTTCCTCAAAATTCAATTATGAAGTCGACTTAATACTTTAAGAAAGAAAGTTCACTTTAGTATCCTATGAAATTACAACGAGCTAAAACTAAAGTCTGTAACCTATTATTCATTGCATGCAGACTTTTCATAAACTGGTGTCTATAATCTAATAAAGTAGGTGTTATCATCCTATCAAAACTATATCTCCATTCCTTAAGTTACGATTCTTCTATTATGTGATCAATTAACATAGTTTAACTTTTAAAGAGTATATGCCAAATTCCAACTATGGAATTACTATAGCCATATATTTCATGATCACATGTACTTTGGATCACCCAATGAGACATACTTTCTCAACCCCATAAGATATCATGATACCTTTTGTTGAAATATTTGTTGCCACTAACTTTTATCAATAGTGACTTAATCCGTAAAAAATATATAATTACTTTAAGGTCTCACTTATAGGTCAAAACCTTCTGTTGACTTTAATACAAACTTAATATCCTCTCAAAGTTGAGAGTTCATGTAATATAATAGTTTAATGAATCATGGCAACCCAATAACTTTATGTCATAATTCACCAAAGGTCATTTTCAATATATAATTGTACAAACTAATACACTCACTATGAGAATCCTATCTCGATGGTGAAGACAAATCATCCTTTTAATTTATAGGTACTATAGTATCTACTAAATTGTAAAAATCCATGAATTGACTGTGAACAACTTATCATCTTATAAGGAACCTAGACTTATATCTTCTGTACAACTTCTTATGCACCCAAATCATGCACAATGCAAAATATATGGGTCTAAATGTTCAAATCAATATTAATGCAAAAGTGAATAATAAGTGGAAGGTCAGGTTTAACTTTGTTATATCATGTCTTGTTTTTAATGGCTCTATTGTAATGACTTGGTAAATTATGACTACTCGATAGTCAATGTTATGATTTACCTTAAGTTTTATCTAATGTGTACCTATACACATTAGTACACTCACCATACAAAATTCATCCCAATAATCAAGATCAATCATACTTTCAATTAAGAGGTAGTATACTACAACCTTAAATGGATTGCTTGAGTCCATAAATTAGTTGTAAACAAATCATCTAATTGCAACGAATTTATCATTTGAATCTTTTGTACAATTCTTAATACACCAAAGTCATATACAATACAAGAGATACCAGGGTTTAATGTTTAATATATATAATGCATAAATGAGATAAGAAAATGATAACTTGAATCATAATATAAATATTAACAAATTTAATTTATTGTTACATTCTGTCCCGCTTTTAAAAACTCTATCCCAATAGTATTGCCCATATAAGCTAGTTAGTCAACACATTTACGATATAGGCCTAGAAAAAGAGTAGAAGTTTTTGGTCACCATCCAAAATGTATATGTATATATGATATATTTCTTTTTTTATTTTTCTTTTTTTGGAATATGTAATTTTATCTTGATCACACTGCAACCTTGGCATTATAGGAAATAAGTCATGTAGATGTAGTTGTATATATATATATATATAGTGATAGATATATGATATATTTAAATCTATTTCTTTTTCTTTTTTACATATATAATTTTGTCTTGATTGTGATGCAACCTTGGCATCATATGAAACATGTCAAGTAGATGTCTGGGTTTGGTGGAATCTCTCTCTCAAAGTTGGTTCTTTAGTCACAAATCATCAAAGATAGTCAATAAGGTCAACCCTTTCAATGCAATTTTCACTAGAATTATTTGCTTAATAGTAGAGGGATACCTAAATGTATCAACATTATATCTTTTTTGTTTTGGAGTGATTATAAATTTTGAATCAAGATTAGACTAATTGAATTGAATTGATAGTGATGAATTTTTAGGTCAAAATAGTTATGGAGTGGCAAATATTAAAGTATGTTGTTTTCACCAAACTCATTATTTTAGTCTCACAAAGTCAAAATAAATGAAGGGTCAGTAAGAAAAAAGTTGAGTCGACATTTAAAATGAAGATAATGAAATGGGTATCAAGAGTGTATGGCTAAAATTTCATATTTTACTTGAGATTAGTTCGAATCACACGACAAAGTTCTTTTCAAATTAATGATATATTTATTATCAATAATAGAAGCCAAAATCGTAATGTTCACGGGTTCATCATGTGATTAAGTGGACAAAAAATTCATCATATCGAGTATTAAGCACTTCCTGTGGAAAAGAAACGAAAGCGATGAAACCTTTATTAAAATCTTATTATATTAATGATAGAATTAACAAGTGGATAAGTATGATATGTGCCCACATTTTGATTAATAATAACTCTAGAAACATCCTACAATGATCAAAGTATTAAAATTTATTTTTGGGCAAAGGGGGTTGATAAAGATGGTTTGATGAAAGAAAGAAAGTATAATGAACAAAGAAAAACACTATGTTGGCTTTAGATATGTTAGTTAAAGGTGACAAAATTGGAGTAGGGCATGAAACATGTAAGTCTCAACCACCCAACAGAGGTTGACACTAAACTATAATTGCTTTAGTTAGGTGAGGAACACCTTCCTCTGTGCTTTAGTTATACTGTCAAAGGCTTTTCTTAGTAAGCTAATCAAATCCCTTTTTTTTTTTCCCTTTTTTTTTCTTTTTCTTTTTAACAAAAATTTCTAAAAATTAAAAAATTACAAATGAAACTTCTTATATATATGGAAAAAACGGAAGGAATGTTAGGGCTTGTTTGGAACTGTCACTAAAACAATATTACCTTTTTTTGTAATAGAAAATAAAATTTTAACTTAAAAAGATAGATTTAATAAATTTTAGGGTTATTTGATTAAAAAGGTGATTGAAAACTCAATTTTGGCAATCTAATTTTTCCTTTTTTTTTGGCATTTTAATAGAAATACATTTATTTTTTTTCTTGTAAAAATAACATTTTCTTTTAAAATTAGATGTAAATACTTGAAATAATTAAATGCATTTATGTCAAAAATGGATTACTCTTCAAGTAAAAATATGAAAGAATTTAAATTCATAAATTTGGGGATTATTTCATCAGTTTTAACCTATTAATTCTAAATTTTAACTAAAAATAGTTTTTGAGATTTTCTTATAAACAAATACTGTTTTTAAATAAATTTGTGATTTTTTAAATATTTTTTTTAGAATATTATAAGAAATAATTAAAAATACAAAGAATTCTTTGAGAATTTTGGCGTTAATTAAGATCTGTTTTTAAAAATTATTCTCAAAATTATATTTGAATATATGAATACCTAAAAATTAATATTTTTGTATTGGGTTGGGTTATAATATGGAGAATAACGTTTAAACTTCACCAACTATTTTTTATTTTATAAAACATTACATTAGACCAATGCACTCATGGTGAAAATATGAAACCAATGGTAAAGGACTACGATACTGTTGATGGGCCATGGGCAGATCCTGGATACCCGACCCAGAAGCAGTGGGCCTGGGCTTGGGTAAAAAGTTGCCACACATGATACTGTCATGGATGACTTATGGATGACGCTATTAAAGAATAAAACATATAAAAATATAAAAATAATATAGAGAATATTTATATTAGAAAGAAAGTAAAAGGAGAGAAATAATGAGATGATGGGCCCAAGGTTGATTATAGGAGAGGAAAAACAAGTAATAAAAACAAGGGGGAGAAGTTGTTAGGGTAGGGTGGTAGGCTTTAGCAGGAAAGAGCCGAAGTGGGGCCCAAGCGGGGGAAAGGTGGGCCCATCCCACTAGCAGAAGAGTCCAAAAGAGGAGGTCGTACTCAATAGAGATGGGAAAGCCCAAAGGGAAAGAGTCCTGTTTGTACAGCTCCTACGGACCAACGGTAATGGAGCAGCCTGGGCCCACTGACCGACCCACTTTCCCACTTTATTACTGCTCGATTTCTCTCTCCATCTTTTCACACTCACCTTCATTTGTTAAAACAATAAATAAATATATTTTTTTAAAATATATATTTAAAAATCCCTCTTTTTAATGGGCATAATTTCTTGAAATGATACCAAGTAAATGAATTCCTTATTTTTTTAATAAGTTGTCCTTAAAAATTAAGAATACAATTATTTCACATTTTCTTTTTTAGAAAATAGTATAATATAATAATTTATTTTTTAAATAAAATAAAAATGTAAATGTTAAAAAATAAAAATATTCTGATCTTCTTTATTAAGTTCATATCTGAAAAAAATTCTAATTCTAACTTTCCTTTTTTCTTTTTTGTTTACATTTATTTTAATTAAAAAGAAAAAAAATCAAATCATGTTTTTTATTTATTTTTTTCTTTCAACTAAGAAAATGATGATTAAGACGAGGAAACAAGAAAGTTTTAAAAAATGATGATGATGAAGGAGAAGGGAGAGGAGCGGAAAAAGAAACCGAAAGGGAAGTAAGAGGAAGAAAATTATGTATACGAAGAAATAATGTTTTTCTTCATTCATGTTTATTTTTTATTTTTTATTCTTTTAAAAAAATAACTAAATATTGAGAGAATGTTAGGAAACAAAAAAGTCTTAGACAAATTATTAACTTTTGAAATTAAACCACAAGTGTCGAAGTCTTTAATGGTCAATGAGGCAAAAATAACAAAATGTGAAAAATAAATAATATTAAGTCTTTAAAAAGAATTTAAATGACATATAATATTTAATTTATGAAATAAATAATTTAATTATAATTTAAAATTTTCAAAATTTGTAAGACTTCTTTGCACAACATTTTGTATTCTTTTTTTTTTTTATTCACCAAAAAGGTTAAAATGACGACAGAAATGAAAACAAATTATGTCATTCCGCGTCATAATGTTTTAGAAATAAAAAATAAAAAAAAATAATGTGGCATGATTAAAAAGAAAAAAGAAAAAAAGAAAAAAAAAACAACCATTTCCAAATGCTACTCATGACTCTTCGAAACTCTGACTCTCTTAACCTTTTCCCGTACCTCTGGTTCTGTTTTACAACGCACATGTGAGTGGGTGGGTGGTCGCACGTGGCTAAACTTTTCCTCCGTTTCATTTTAAAATTTATATTTTTACAAAAAGTATTTTAAATTTTTGTCACGCTTCCTTTACACGTGTGGAACATGTGGGTAGGCGCTGACCCCTCTCAGTTGGGGGTTCGTCTTCTAGTGTTTTGGACTCGACCACGAGCATAAAGGCTTTTGTTTCTTGGCTGTCAGTCACGTGACACTGCATGTGACTTCATTCCTTTTTTCCTGTTTGGTACTTAGCTTCAGCTCATCCCCTTTCTAGATACTGTTGTTCCCCTCTGTCTCCCTCCTATTTCCAACGTCCATGATTTGACGACTCCTAAAATCATCGACACCGTCGGATCCTCTTACTTTACTGCACATCCCCACCGTTCAACCACTTGATTACAATACCTTTAAGGTGTGATGTCGTTACACCTTAAAGAAACCCACCAATTATATTGAAATATCTTATTCTTTTAAATGTTTTTATGTAATAAGACAAAATAGGTGGAAATAGTCGGTGCCTGAAAATATAAAAAATTCCTAATTATTTTGATATGATACGAAACATTGATGTTTTTTAATAGGTAATTATATTACATATTATTAAATTTAACAAAATATGTCTTAGTAGAGAGTTTACACTAATTTTTGTCACATGCTAAAAGTAAAGGAAGGGTTTCTTAGGGTTTATTTGATAATTATTTTCGAAAATAATTTTAAAAAATAATTTTAAAATAATTATTAAGAATTATTATCTCATTTTTGTAAAACAAAATTTTGTTTGAAAACTTAAAATATTTTTGACATATTTTTAAAAATAAATTTTATATTTAGTGTTTGATTTTTAATCATATTATATGTTATATAATTATTTCTTAAAATATTCATCAGAAAATAAATAAAAATAATATAAAACGATTAAAAGATATTTTCTAAAAACACCCTATTTTCTGTTCTCAATAATAGAAAATATAAAACAATTTTTTATTGTTAAATATGTTTTCTATTTTTTGTTATAAAAAACAGAAAAATATTCTAAAAAACGACTATCAAACGGTGTTTAAGAGTAATTTTAATTAAAATATTTTTAAATTTATAGTGTTTTTCTAAAGTAGTTTTTTTATATAAAAATATCATCTATTAAATGATTTTTCACGAATTGTTGATTCTCTCAATTTTTCAAAATTTGCTAAATGCCTAGAATTTGATCCTCAACAGTTTTTAAAAATAGATTTTTGTTCCTTATAACTAAAAAAATAATAAAACACATTTGATAATTAGAAAATTATTATTATTTTTTCCAAAATATAAAATAAATTATTTTCAGAAAATATCTTTTAATTATTTTCAATTATTTTCGTTTATTTTTTTAAGTTATTTAAAAAAATAATTATATAAATATATAAAATAATTAAAATTAAAATATTAGATATAAAAATTATTTTAAAAAATTAAAAATAAGTTAAAAATATTTCCGTGATAAATAGACTTTTATTTTATAAAATATTTAAAAAAAAAAATTAAGACATTGTTACCAACAAAGCCTAATCTCTCAACTCTCTTAAACCTACTCTTATTATTCTAAATATAATTTTAAAATTCTCTTTGATTTTTTATACAAACTTTGACTCATATAGTCATACTCGATAGGTCTTGCAGGCATTATCAATACCAATTTTTTAAATTTGATTTTCTCTCTCCTTTTACATACAATATCTACCAAGAAGACCCACATTTGACCCATGGAAGCAGCAGCAAAAGCTAACATAGAGACCAGAATCATTCATTAATATAATTTTTTTTTTTACGAATAAAATAATTCTGACATGGAAGAAAAAACCGGGAAGTGGGGGGATTTTATAAAAATATTTTCCAACAAGGCAATTACACGAAGGACGAAAATAATTAAAAATAAATAAAAAAAGAAAAGCACGGTGTGGGTCGTATTGGGATCAGTATTTTAATTAAATAATAATAATAATAATTAATTAATTAATTCATAGTGAAAATGATTGATGGGTTTGGCCATGGTCTACTGAGATATGGTCTCTTGCGTGTCTGCCAAGTAATTTCCTTTTACATTTTAAAATAATTTGTATCACTTTAATTATGCACTAAAATAGTAATAAAGGCAGATTGGTCAATAATCTATTGCCATGTTATTCTTACAATGCAGCAATTTAAGTAAGATATTGATGAGCCCACTAAAGTTTTTGCCATTTTTTTTTTCTTTTTTCTTCACATTTAATCATATTTTTATTGCACATCATAGACTCCACATGAGAATAATTGAGGAGTTTGTGGTTGAATTCTTTTTTTAAGTACTCAATCATCCACATTAATATAAACAAAAATTTAGGTAAAAAAAAATTATTATTATTTTGAAGCTCTCATTATTTTAATGTGAGTGAATGGTCGATTTTGCCCTCCCTGGATAAGAAGGAAAAATTAATAAATTAATTAATAGTGTCAGGTTTATCCAAAGAGATTTAGGTTGCATTTGGTTTGGAAAAAGTTTTCTAGTTTTTATTTTTTTAAATAATTTTTATTTTTATTTTTTAAAATGCATTTGTTTAACGAAAGTAAAAACTGTTTTTAGAAAATAAATCTAAAATTTTTTGCTTTGTTTTGAATTTTTTCCAATGTATTAATATATTACATGTATTCATTATTCTTTTTATTTTTACTACATTTTTTTATTTTAAAATGATTTAATAAAACATTATAATATACTTATAATTAAATAAATGAATTATTATTAAACCAGTATAAAATTATGTTATTATTCATAGTAACATTTAAGGAAATATAATATGTCTTCCTCGTATTTCTCTATTAGCATATTCTCTCCAAGTTCAAAATTATTGATCATTTATTTTCAATATTTACTATTTATTCAAAATTGTTGTTAATTTACTATTTACTTGTTCATTTACTCTATGGTTTAAAGAAAGATGGTCATATAGAGAATTGTAGAGAATAATATCAGAGCCATGTTTTTTAAAGATTATTTTAATTAATCCTATCATTATGCTTGGTCGACTAGTAATGTCGATTGGTCAGCCCACAATAAGTGGAACGGGTGTCTTGTAGATGTTCTAATAAAAATCCGAATTAAGTCAAAACTAAAGGACTAATAAGATTTAAGAAGAAATTGAGTAATATATTAAGACAAATGTCTCGTAATTCAAGTATAAATGATATATCTAGAATTGATTGAAACATTAGGTCTCTCAAACATTTTATGTCAAGATTAGACAATCAATTAAACCTTTTAATAGATAAAATGAAAAGTGATTTATACCAGACTCAAGATATCAAGACTATACATTATATATGATTTTTTGAATTAAACACAAACTATTTAATTAAGGTAGCTAAAAATACCAACTTAGTTAGACAAAAGCAAGAAATGCTTCAACTACTTGGGTTAGATAAACTATATACATTTGTCCAATTGTCTAGTAGATGACAAACATAATAATTTTGATATCCTAATATTAGGGCTTTTAGGATCAAATGTCACTTACGAATCAACTTATTTCAATTATTATCTCAATTTAGAAGTAAGTTGAATTTGAATTGATGTTGATTTTATATTTAAAGCTTTAACATTAAATGTTCAAGCTAAGGGATACGATAGGGATGTAAGACCACCAAAAAAAATAAAAAACACTCAATCAACTTAATTTATTGAAGAGGAGTCACCAAGATCTTTTAGTTGCAGCCCTATAGAAATAGAAATCAAGAATAACAAAAATTAAAATTTTAGCCTAACAAGAATAACCCGAGTCAAGCCTACAAGCAATTGGGATTCTCACTAGTTTTCACCTAGTATAGAACAAAAGATAGATAATAAAATTTCCTAATAAATAAAATACTTGCTTCAAAGCTATAAAATATAAACTATAGAATAAGATTCTAAAAGCTAAATATATCTCAATTTTATAAAATACATTATTTGTTATTAATTTAATATAAATGAAAATTCTACAACCAAGTTTTAATATTTAAAAATATTTCAATAATTTAAAAAAATAAACTTACTAGTATGATATAATTAAAAAAATGACAAAAGGTTAGAGTTTTTTCATTATCTTTTCATATTTTTTATATTTTAAATAAAAAATAATATAACTAAAACCTATTATGGTATAACATACTCACAATCCGTAAAAGCCTATTGAAATCAAAGTTGATAATATCTACATGAGAGACAATGAATTATCACAAAATTATAATTTTAACTCGGTTATGGAAGAAGTTTCTCACCTTTTATATATATGATGAACTCTTTTTAATTATATAGATGTGTTTTAAAGTAATAAAGGTTCATTGAGCTTATAACAGATAATATATTCATGGAAGGTATAGGTCCTTACAAACAATATTAAAATTAATATTACCCTTTGATTGATCTCATAATTCCATAGGACACGACGATTTGGTTGCATGAGGGGATAATTGTAATATCCCATATTGAATATGGGAAGAAGATCTTAGAACTTTATATATATATTAGATTTCTCTTAATTGTGTAAAAAAAAATTAAAGTCGTAAAAGCTTCTTATCCGTAGTGCAAAACTAAGCGAGTGTTTTAAGTGGCTCGTGTAAAATTCTAAATTAATATTTTAGTAATGTGCAATCTTGTAGGACATAACATTGGCTTCCCAAACCCTAGTATTGAATTTTGAGTGAGTGTATTAAGTGGCCATGCAATACCGTCATTAAAACTATAAAAGTTTATTAGTCCCCAAAACACACAATGTCTACATGAATGAGTATAGTCAGTTACAATCTAAGATTGTAATTATACACCGTAGTCATTTCACCTTCGATGAAAATTTTGCCCCAGTAATATTTTTCTTCACTACAACTTCAATTTTTTTGTTAAAGCCAAAAACAAGCCTAAATTCTCACTTCGTGCAAGCCATTTTTCTCATCCATCCGATCAGATTTTCTATGATGCTAGATAATTTCGAAGATGGATGGATTTGATCATTTCAGAGTGCCACTCAAATTTAAAAATAAATAAATAAATGAATAAAAATCGACCTCTTTGAATTTTAACTTCTACTTTTAGCAAGAAGTAAACAATAAAAGCAAAAGAAAAATAACTAAATTGATTTTTATATGGTTAATTTTCAAACATAAAATCATGTGTTAACAATACTTTTGATGAAAAATATGTAATATTTTCAAATTTTGAAAAATTAATCAATAAAATTTTATTTTTTTTATATTTTATTTATTTTAACACATATCTCAATTTAGTTCATAAACTTCTCTTAAAAGAAATGTTCTAAAGACAATCATTTGTAGTGTTAGAAAATCACTCATAGTGTTTATAAAGAAACATTTGATAAGTAATTTGAAATGACCTATTAGTTTTGAGATCCAAATGGGTCCTTACACCTTTTTAAAAAGCATCTATATGGGTTAAAAGGGACTTATACTTGTGTAGTATTGGAAACTTTCCTCCTATCTGATGTGGGACATCACAAAAGGGCCCTCACAGTTTTTTTAAAACACATTTACAAAGTTTAAAGGGACCTATACTCATATAGTATTAAAAATTTTCCCCTTTTCGATATAGGACAGCATTAAACCGCACCACCCCCACCCCCACCCCAATCAATTCAACATCCTCATTATGTCCCGTAGAATTGTCCAATATGGGATTTAAAATCTCAAAAGAGCTCTCACGACTTTAAAATGCATCAATAAGGTTAAAAGAAGTTTATACTTATATAGTATTTGGAGCTTTCACCTTTATCCCACGTGGGACATCACATGATTCTTCTTAAAAACACTTCTATTAAAGACACTTCAAGTATAAATACAACCAAATGCATTTGAAATTATATTTAAATGTCAAACAAAGCCTTCAATTTTTCACTCGAAATTGATGAAAAAAAAATTTACCTGACAAATACATGAATATTATCGATGATACAGACATAAGTTTTATTTAAGGCTATCATGCATAAATCACAAGCATCTTTTCGTTTATTTTTTATTACAAATTCTAACAAAAAAAAAAAAATGTAGGGACCCCTCCCCCTGATGACACGTGACACACATCCCCTGATGACACGGGACACGCATTCTTATCCGGATTTAGCCCATCCGGATCTTCCCAAGAGTACACGTGGCGCGCTTCTCCTATCCGGGCCCCTAAGGAAGAGGCACACGACACTCGCAAACATCACACCCGGATAACCGCCATATCACATCCGGACGACCGATATATCCTATCCGGATATGTTTTGTCCGGATCATTGACTGAAGTAAGTAAGTCTTGCACGTCATCACAACAGCCTGCCATAACCCAAATTCCGCCACCTACAGAGTGAAAGGACAGGAATGAAGTGACGACAAGTCACTTCCCTCGATCTCTGACAGTCGCGGTGCCTCCCACGATCTCTGTCAGCCGCCGTAGGGTGATGATGGTCCTGCCACCACCTAGTGGCATCATGACAAGCCAAAATATCTCCCTACCATTAAAGAGGGAATCAGAGCTTCTAGTACTACATATATGAACCCTCGCACAAAGAGGAATGTAAGCTTGCAATACCTAGTAAAAGGCCAACGGTTTATTCTCTCTAACCATGGCTGACAAAACCATCGGAGGGTGTGTCCGGATACCCTGTCCGGATGCCTTTTGCAGAAACGACTGAGCCAGGAATCTATATTGGTTGAGATCGTGCGTACATCCATTTAGCAACTACGTGGATCACCAGGGATGCGAGGCCTCAACAAAAAAGTTTTTTAACATTTGGATATAATTTACTATAAACGTTGATAAAAGCGAATTCTATAAATGGTTAAGGTAAACTTTATCTTTACAAACGTAAATAAATCAAAGTTGGAAAATGTATAAAATATCTTTTGAAAAGTTTTAGGAAGCAATTGAAAAAGTTGGGTTTGATGCATATATGATGTCCAGATGCTACTTTCTTTTCCGTTTCAGCCTCGAACAAAATCTCCACTGGCTTGTAATAATATGAAGATATCATCAAATGAAGTGCTAAGAAAGCAAGAAAAGTAAAACTTTAGGTTTGATTGGACCTTAAAATGATGAAACAAAATTATGTGCGGATGAGTTTGATAATCACATTCTTTGAGAAGCGTGCACGCAACCAAATGGCTGTAAAACCAGCATCGCTTTTCTGCCACATACATCCTTCAACAATGACAAAAAGCTTTCCTTTTGAAATGCTTTGGAATTTATTTTTTCTAAAGATATCAAATAAAATTATATTTAAACATTTAAATATAAAAATTACTTTTTTTCTATCTATTAAAGTACTATGTATTTACAAAATTTTTAATTTTTTTTATTTTCAATTATTACTCAAAATGTTTTATTGAAACTAAAAAAAACACTTCAAATATGTTCAAAAACATAATATATTTTTATAATAAATTCTCAAAAAATATGTTTTATTAGAAATTTGGTGAATATAGAACCCACTTGGCAATTGTTTTAAAATATTTGTCTGTTTTACGTGACAAAAAAAAAGTTTGACAACCATAAAACAAAAAATATAATATTTTTAAATAACATTTTTTAATTATTTTAACTTGTTTTTAAAAATAATTATATAAATATAAAAATAAAATATTTTATATAAAAATTATTTTAATATATAAGAAACAAGTTTAAAATAGTTCAAATTTTTAAATAAAATTTTATTTTATAAAACATTATATAATAATTTTTAAAAACTATTTTTGAAAACATTTAATATGAAATTATCTTTACGATCGTATATCAAACAATAGGAAAAATTATCTCTCGTGATCAAATTGGCATAATCGGGACGAAATTGCACATTTTTATGACAAGACGTGACTATAAATTCCGACTTTCCAATACAAAATTAGCATAATATTTCACTTTATCAAGTGAAATTGGAAAGATTTAGATTTCAGTCAATAGACGCAAATTCTTTTGCATGAAAGAGTAATTTGTGGGTTTCTTTGATTGAAGTTGACAGTCTAGGTGGTAGCTGGTCATACCTTCTACGTAATCCGTATCGAATGTTTTTAATATATGCTTCTTTTGCTATGTATTTTTCATACTATTTCATACGTTACCTCAAATGTAACATCACATCACATCTATGTTTCCGTAACGCCGCGCCTCTCCTATGATCCTATCTTCGCCAATAAATAACCACACTTTTCCAAGTATGCATTTACGTAAAAATTCTTATTGTTATGAAATCTTTCAGTATTAAGAACATTATTTAGAATTACATTTTTCTTTTGAGAAATAGAAAAAATATTTACATAACTTTTGTTTATTAGAAAAATGTTCATTTTTAGTGAATTTAGTGTAATTTATTCACTCCATGGTTAGTTTAAATTAACATTAACACCATTAAGATTTGGTGTAAGCTCAAATTTTATCCTCGGACAACTTAATAGGTATATTCTATTTATAAAATTTATTTTAAAAGTAAATCTATTATTTAATCTCTATCAAAATAAATAAATTTAGAAAAAATAAGTTTTGCCTCACTAAGTTAAATATATTATATATAAAAAAAAAACGAATCTCAAATGTTATAAATTAATTTTATCCTCATTAATTAAAAATATTTTAAAATCATGCATTTTTTCAAAAATCAAATAATTAGGTTTTAAAAGGTTAACGAAGAAACTCAAATTCTAAAATTTAACCCTTTATAATTTTTTTATCTCATTTTAATAAAAATAATCTTGTTATTTTCTTATATAAATAATATTTTTTTAAAACTCACGTGTAAATACTTGAAATGATAAAGGATATTTATGTAAAAAAAATAATTACTTTTCAAGTAAAAACATGAGAAGAGTTAAATTCACACTTTACAAAATTTAAGGGTTTTTTTGTGTAATTTTTCAAATTAGTGGGTCATAATAAATTTTTTTTAATTAATTTTAATAAAAAAATATATTAATAGAGAGCATATTTACATTAATCCGATGAAAATGAAATTAGCCATTTAAATAAATCTAATAATAATTAGTTCAAAAATCACACAATGGCAAGTTTGTTATTATGGGACTTATTTTTGATAGACCATAGGCGTAAGCTATATATGAGAAAAGCGAGCATCATCAGGGTATCAGGGTATTAGGGTAGTAGGGTTTTAGGGGTGGTATATTAATACTATATTATAAAAGCAACTAATAGTCATAAAATAAAGCGTCTAGGGATCATAAAGAGGAATAATGGACAAATTTTGAAGGGAAATTTTTTATTATTGAAGAATGTGACGAGGAATCCAATGATGAAGCATGAACAATATGCAACAAAAAAACACACCCTTTAATGGGAAAATATTCCCCGTTTCAAGTAAACGACATGCCTGGTTTTGAAAACGCCAATTTCTTCAGAAATTGTTCATTTTTGGATTCTGATTTCAAACCTCGTCACCATGAGAATTGATTTTCATGGAAAATGGAATCAATAAAAATCTAGCCATCTCCCTAAATTATTTCCTAATGGTTCACGTATGCCCTTGTGATTGAAGTATTGCAACCAAACAATTTGACTTGTCATTTTTAGGGAGGTAGATGAATATCATACCAAAAAAATATAGTAGTTTTCAAAAATTTAAATTTTGTATTTATTGGTCAAATTAATTCAAAGAGGGTCGGCTTAATTTAGCATTACTTGTTATGGAATTATTTGTTATCGATTTGATAGGGTAAATGAGGGTTATTTTCTAAAGTCAAGGTCGTGTTTGCATGGATTTATGAAAAGTTTTGTTATATCTAATAAATTTTACGAAATCTGTTTTCGCTGTCGAGTAAAATTATTGATGTCGGGCGTGGGAGTGTTTCTAAGATTATAAAAATAATGTTGTTGAGGCCTTATGAAGTAAGGTAATTGATAAGTCTCATTCATTAGACGTATTTAAGGGAGTAACAAGATGAGTTGTTTTTGACTAAGACTTAGAGTTTGTTGACTTTAATTTCAACTTCAATTTTTTATTAAACTAAAAAATAAAAAATTATCTCAAAATAAAGTTGAAAACGAAAGGAAATAAAATTTTGAAAATGGTTTGTAAGAACAAAAAAATAGATATTTTTTTGTAGCAAAATAAACCTTTTGGCCTACACTATCCACTGAATTAATTAATATTGTAAGCAGCAAGGTGAAGATACCTTCTCATTAATAACCTAAAATAAATAAATATATAAATAAAAAATAAACTTAGAGAATGAATCAAGAGAATAAAAATCAAATCGGAGTTAGGCCTGTCAGCATCATATTCTTTTCGCAGCAGACATCATAGATGGAAGTTTGATTAAAAAAAAATTATTCATCAACTCCTATTATCAAATCAACAAAGAGGGTGGAATATTAAGACTATAAGAGAATATAAGGGGAGGAAGATAACGACAAGCGAGAAATGCTGGAAAAATGGAATGGAGAGCCAAAAATAAATAAATAAAAGAAAAAAAAATAAAAAGAAAAGAAAGAAAAACAAATTAGAGGTGCCGTGCATGGGAAAAGACACAGCGGCTCCGACAAAGATTTTTGGCAGTACGGTCTATTCACACTCGAAAACATTCCTAAAAATAATATCTCCTGCTGTTTGGGCTCGAGATTTAAGGGTTTGTTTGTTTGTTTGTTTGTTTCCCTGTAAATTAAAATGTGTTATCGCAAGGGAATGTTTGGTATGGGGAAATGCTATTTGTTAATTAATACGAGGAGAATAATTTTATTCCTTTCCCTCTCTTTATTTTTATTTTTATAACGATTTTTTCTTTTTTCATATTTTAAATATTAAAAGCTATATGTGCAGCAGGCCTAGTTGAGGGCCTTTGTTGAATGGGCGCCCTCTACGTTCAGGAACTTTGGTTCACTTGTGATACTACACATTTTATGTATATAATATAAAAAAATTTAAAATACATTTTTATATTTTCAATAATATAAATAATAAAAAATATTTTAAATTTATTATAAAAAGAATATATTTCAAAACAAATTCTAAAAAACATGTTTTTTAATTAAAAATTTTAATAAATGTATTTTTAAAATTAGATGACTATTTTATATTTTAAACAACATAAAACAAATATAAAAGGTTTGTTTGATAATTACCTTTAAAATAATTTTCTGTTCTTTATAATGAAAAGCTTTGAAAATTTATTTTTTTTCACTTGTATTTTTAAGATTATTTTAAAAAATAATTATACAAATATTTAGAATAGTTAAAAATAAAACATTATATATAAAAATTATTTTTTAAATATATTTAAAAATATTTTAAGATTTTAAACATGCATCTGTTCTATCAAATATCATATAACAAATTACAAAAACAATTATATCTCATTTCGAAAACAGTTACCAAATAAACCCTTAACCTTTTACATTAAAATATATTTTTTCTACCTAAAATAATAATAATTTCTTTTAGCATTCCTTAACACCCACCTCACATAAGACCCATGCCCATATATATATAAAATGCAAAAAGAGGTCGAACTTCATATCTCCTACTAAATCAAACTATAATACCATATCAAACTATCAATTTTCTTAAAAAAATTGAATTGATAGGATTTGGACTTGATATTCATATCATGCTTCTTACTTGATGACAACTTGGATGCCTTCGATGAAAAGAATAATTATATTAAATTTTGTTCAATTAATGAAATAACTGTTTTATATTTAATTAATTTTTGACATCTCTAAATGGGTGATTTGGCATTTGGCTTGGACTTTAACTCCGCCAAGCTGGCCGACTTACGTGAATATTATTATTTAATTATATAATTTTCACATTTAAAAATTAAAATTAAAACTAAATAAATTCTTGACTTCTTTTTAAAGGAAATAAAGAGGAGTGCCCCTACCGAATACGAAAGTAGGCAATAATAAGAAATCTAGGAAATCGAAATCATTCTTTTGCCTACCTAAGGTTAGGGATTTACAAACCCTAGATATTGACCTCTCGAACACTGTGTCGTGTCGGTCCTCTATCTATAATTTATTTCATTTCCATCCTTAACCTTATGCGTCATTCTCAATTTTATACCCCACATTTTTTGTGGCCTTGATCCTTAATACTTTTCCAGTCTACGCCCTCCGACGTCCACCGTCCATGTAACACTTTTTTATTTTTTATTTAGTTAAATATTTTAAAATTTAAATACTCAAAACTAAAAACAAATTGTCAATTACATAATTAACATCTAGTGTAGATTTTTTTTTAAAATTTTTTCTAGAAATCAATTTATTTATTTATTATATTAAATGGTATTAAAAATATATGTATATTAATTTATATATAAATATGATGTGATGTCCCATAGGAGTGTTTACTGACAAGAACTTTAATGTAAAGTGAAAGTGATTTTATTGGAATAAAAAAATGAACCCGACTGACATTCAACATTATTACGAATTGTATAAAATTTCGAAGAGCTATCCAATATTTAGAACACATTTTTTAATGGTGATCATATGATGAAATTTCTCATTACAAATACATCCCAGTATAAAGTTATGCAAAATGTGAGCTCCTTATTCGTGTTGGGTCAACTCACATCTAAGAAGAAGAAAAAAAAGAAGCTACTTTTACTGATCTCTTCATCCATTAGGACCTTTTTCTTTTTTCTTTTTATTTATTATTTTTTATTTAATGTTTTTTTAGGGTTCTCTAAACCACATATAAGTCATGAAGTGTTAATCAAATCACACGTTTACGCAGACAAAAAAATTAAAGACGAATACGAGATGTTTTACATTGATTCGGAGATCAATGTGATTCTACGTTTATAAAAATGACTAACATTCAAGAATCAATTAATAAAAAAGAATAAGGAGTATAATCGTGAAGTTCTTAAAAACCTTTTAACAAAAAGGAACTCGACTCGTGAACTAATTAGGAAGTTCGACTTTTAGTATAATCTTAAATATTTTAGATTTGGGGGAAAAAAAAATCAGGAAAGTATTAATTTTTTTTTATGTGAAAATATCAAGATAAACTAGAGGAAAATAAAAGATAAAAGGGGACTTGTGAGAGGTCATAAGCATAAATATGAAAAATAACTCATATTTTTTTTAATTGTTTCCTGAAGTAGAATTTTTCCATTGTATATAAATGTATTGCATAGTTATAAGGAATAAACAAAAAGATGTTATTTTTATTTTTATTTTGTATTTTAGTTATGAGACAAAATTTTGCCCCCCAAATCAATTGAGAATTAATTATAAAATTTGTTGTGAAAATATGATTTTTAAGAAATATTTTTCAAAATATTGGTAAAAATAAGTAAATATTATTCTTAAATGAGATTGAAGCATTGTATTTATAAATTATTGAGAAGAATAATTGATGAAAAGCCTAATAATAACAGTGGCACCCTACAAACAAGGCACTTGACTTGATCTGATGGAGAATTGCACATTATTTGTCACTCTAGTGGGATCCAAAATTTTTGTTTTTAAAATTAAGGAGAATTGCTACCACCTTTTCTTGTCCCACTTTGAGATAAAGCAAAAGCAGGGAAAAAAGCAAAGAAAGAAAGAAAGAAAAAACATAAAAAAAAAGGGAGGAAGGAAGAAAGAAAGGAAAAGGAAAGCAATAAAGAAAGAAGGAAAGAGAGGCAACGAAGACAAAGGTTCTCAAAACTCCATGATTCAAAATCCTGTGGGTTTTTCCTCTACTTAATCCAGTGTGGGGAGACCTCTCAAAGTTTCTACAAAGGCCAGTTTGGGAGCAAGCTGAAAACAAAGACCCAGGAGAAGGTACAAGACAAGTTCAATTAACACAGAAAGAGCTAACGTCTGTGAGGGATATCCAAGAGGCATGAATCGAGGTGTTCTGCAGAGCTCGCCGGTGCAACAAATGATGGCCGGAAACCCTAACTGGTGGAACATTAATAGCATGAGGCCACCACCTCAACAACCCCCTCCTTTCTTGCCTTCTCCTTCCAATCTCTTCCCTCAATATACACCAACTTCTTCACTTCCTATGTCAGCCTCTTGGCATGATAACCAGGAGCTTCCAGAGTCATGGAGCCAACTACTCCTGTAAATCTCTCCTTCTCTCTCTAATATCACATCAGTATAGTAGATACAAGGGGTTTTTCTTTTATTTGCATTTGAACTTCCTTCATATCTATTATGCTTCACTAACAATATTCCTTGTTTCAATAGCTTTTTTTCTCTTTCTCTCTCCCTTTTTTTCCTCTTCCCTAGACTTTTATTACGCATAGGTGATGACTTGAAATTTTTTTGGGGTTATGATGTGGGTTTCTAGGGGTGGATTGGTGGGTGAAGAAGAAAAGAGTGGTATGAGCCATTTCCAAGCCAAGAAGTTGGAGAATTGGGAGGACCAAGTGTTGCATCAGGCTACAAACCCTCCTGTTGTAGATATCAAGCAAGAAAACTCTGCAAGCAGCTACATGTATGGACATGGAAATGAAGACTTCCAGGCTACAAAACCTACTTGGTCTCAGATAATGCCTGCTTCATCCCCGAAGTCTTGTGTGACAAGTTTCAGCAGCAACATGCTAGATTTTTCTAGCAACAAAGCCGATGTGAAGCACCCACAGCCGGATCGTTCTTCAGAGGTATAGACAGTGGCCTTTTCATATATATATTTTTTCTTATCTTAGGAATTCTTAATATTCTTAATCTTCTAGGGTTCGGACTATAGCTTTTGAGTTTTCAGAGAATAAGGTATCTGTCAATTAATTTCATGGTTATTCAGAGATTATCCCATTAACATTCCATCGAATTGGAATTTTAAGGACCACATATCTTCCGTAGAAATCATATTTCATCTTCTGCAAACTTTGTTTTTAGAAAATGATCTGATTCTGTCAATTATATGGTGGTATCAGAGATGTCCAATCAGGTTTCTTATTTTCCTTCTTTCTTCTTCTTTTCAAGTGTAACAGCACTGCAACTGGTGGGGCACTTAAGAAAGCTAGGGTTCAAGCTTCTCCAACCCAGCCTACCTTCAAGGTAAGAAACACAACAACTCAGTAGAACAACTCCCTCTCTCTCTCTCATACACAAACACACATGTTACTAGCTAGCAATTGTCTTTCTTGATTGTCCATTTCTTCAAAGCATGGTGATTCTTTCCACATCTCTTATCTCATCTCAAAAAGAAGAAAGTAGATCGTTCACTTGGTAGAAAGCCAAAATTTCCTTTCACCCACGTCCTCATCATCCAACTCTTATTTTTATGTATTTAATTTGGAATCAGGTGAGGAAGGAAAAGTTAGGTGACAGAATTACAGCCCTTCACCAGCTAGTATCCCCATTTGGGAAGGTAAAACTCTTAATCTATGCAATTAAGAAAGTACAAATTAAGCTAGATCTAGCACATAAAAATGGAATAATATGTGTGTAGTTCTTTATGAGGAAACCCATAAAGAGAAGTTCTTTCTACAGATGAAAGCTTCCTTTCTTCTTTATTTTCCTTTTGGTTTCTATGGTTCCCCTCCCCCCCTCTTTTTTTCTCTCTTTTTTTTTTTTTTTTTTTTTTTTTTTTTCAGAAATAAAGAAGACGTGAATATGACTTTGGAGGGTTGTGGTGTGGTTTTTTTCTCTTTTGCAGACTGACACAGCTTCTGTCTTGTTAGAAGCTATTGGTTATATCAGATTCCTCCAGAGTCAAATTGAGGTGATGTTTCTTCCTTTCCTTTTATTTTTACAAACAACCATGAACCAGTAGTGACGGGCACAGGTTTTTAAAGCTTCATTTTCAGTTATTGAAGTTCTAAATATATTCCCTTCTCTTATCCCCCTTAAATGCAGGCTCTCAGCTTACCGTACTTGGGCAGTGGATCAGGAAATATGAGGCAGCAACCGTCTTCAGTAAGAAACTATATATTTATAAACCCATTTCTCACTTCTCAAAGCAAAATCAATCTCTCTCTCCCTCCCTCTTTCTCTTCCCCTCCCCCTCTCTCTCTCTCTCTCTCTTTCTCTCTCTCTCTCTCCCATTGTTCAACATGCATGTGGGTATGTATAGGAGGATGTGTATGAAGGCCTTAATTGATCAATGATTATAATTTTTTCATGTTAGGTTCAAGGGGAGAGGAATTGTATATTTCCTGAAGACCCTGGCCAGGTATGCTTTATTGGATCTATTGCTCTTCAAAGGCGTTTAGGGAAGCTTGCATTTGAAAAAGCTACCAATTCTACTGCTTGCTCTTTTAGAAAAAAGGAAGTGTAGAAAGAATAAGGTTTTCAGCTTTATGGTCTTTAATTTTTATTAAAAGCCACAAAAGAATGATTAAGGACCCATTTATGTGCCTTAGGAATCATTAGGGGTTGACTAAGTGTTATGAACATGTGAATGCTTGGGTTGACGAATTCATGAAAATCCTAATGTTTTTCTTTATTATGTTGTTTTGTCTCACTAGCTGTTGAATGATAACGGCATGAAGAGGAAAGGAGCTTCCGACCAGGTATTAATTTCTTGCCCTACATTAAAAAGGAAAATACTAATTCTGGTTTTTTCCAAACACCACCTTTATTAATTTCAAAAGCTTTCTCATTTTTTATACAAAATTATCAGTAAGTGAAAAATCCAAATGTGGTTGATTTTTTTTCCTTTTTTTAATGAATACTTTCTCAGGAATCTCATGAAGAACCAAAGAAAGACCTGAGAAGTAGAGGGTTGTGTCTGGTGCCTGTTTCATGCACACTGCAAGTTGGGAGCGACAATGGAGCAGATTATTGGGCTCCGGCTCTGGGCGGTGGCTTTCGATGAGCCGATTCCATTTTAGATGCAGCACATTGGAGCTAATTGAAATGATATAATATCATGAGCAGTCACTCTGCTAAAATCTAAGGCTGATTGCTCATGATGCTATGCATTCTTGATTGGATTTATGTGTGCTGTAGCTGGGACTTTGGAAGTCCTTAAAAAAAAGTACTCCTTCTAATTTAAGATCAGCTGATCATCATCTATCTTCTTTTCTATCTTCTGCTACAATGCTTTCATGTATATGCATTTCCAGTATGATTAATCATTTTCAGTTGCTGCTTAGGGAGCAGCATTCCTTTCTCTTAATATCCATGAATCTAATTCAAGCATTATTGGTATTAATTCGATGTATCACATTGTCATTTAGCTGATGACATTGGGATTTATGGAGTAAAATTGCAGAAACAAAATTTCAGTACTTTATCTACCTTTTCCATCTCCTACTCTCCTTCCACTAGAAGTATTAAATTGTCATTTTCAGTACTTTATCAACCTTTTCTAGGGATGCTTCCAAGAGTAAACTTCAGCCTATCTATGTGTTCTAATGCACTTTCTCTTTTTCCCTGCGTTTATAAGCTTAATCCTACATCATTAATATGGAGAAATCAGCCATGCCAATTATGATTACGAAAGCAGGCTCATATGATATTGTTTAGGTAATGTTCTTGTGTTCGATTATCCTGAATCAGACACATCCACCCTTCAAGAAAAAGGCTCAGCAAGACGGCAACCTACCGAACCCATTTCACATGATACCATTTGATTGTCAAGAGCATGATATGCATATTGAACTCGAAACTTGCAAACTTAACCTTTTAAGAAAATTAGTAATTCAATATGGTATCAGAACTTGTTTTGACATGAGGTTGTGGGTTCAAACCATCTCTCCGCGATGTTTGTTGCAAACTCATTGTAAATTTATAATATCCAAGTGACATGAATCATGTCTATAAGGGTACTAAAGGATGTGATTTTCCGGACTTGGTAAAGTTTTTTCATCTGCCTTTTAGCTGAAAGGTGAAAAAATATGGTAATGCACAAGAGTAAGGACATTGCTTCAGAAGCAATAATGTTCCCATGGTGCCTATCATATATATGCATACGAAGCTGAAATAATGAGAAGCTTTGTTTTAATTTATCCTTCTTTTCCCTTGAAAAGAGTACTCCAAGAATATAGTGATAGGACCTCCATATTTGTATTTCATGTAGATTCTAAGACGAAGGAATAAAACACTAGCCTTTGGTGTCTCAAGAATCATACAACCTATAGAAATTTACTCACATATGCCCAACATCTGACCCCATCTCATCCGTACCACTCATCATCATTTCTACGTGTCCAGTTCACCACATTTTCATATTTTTGTGTTATATAACTTCGTTAAAAAGGAAAGTATTTACGGATCATGTTTTGTCCAATGAATTACGAGACAAAACATTCTCATTACTCTAACTATAGGGACATACTTATTATAAGCAGCTGGGCCCAGATGTGGGCTGGGCAGGGTAGGGCCCAATAATGCCGTGTGAGTACAGCCTCTTGGCCCTTTATGCCTTCACCAGCTCACACCCTCTTTGTCTTTCCCGCCTCTACTAAATGGGCCATGGTATGGTTGTGGAGGTTTGACACCTTCAATTTATTTTAGTTGTTACTTGATGAATTAATATGGCTAGGCCTTTTTCTAATATGGTCGAGTTACTTCCTAATGTGACTAGGTTTGATAATTAGATTAGACTATTTAGGTTACGTTTGGTTCCGAGAAAATATTAATGAAAGAGAAAAATGTTAAGGAAAATAATTTTTTCATGTTTGGTTGTACTATGAAATGTATGCCTTTTCAAGTCATTTAATCTTTATATTGAAGGATTAAAATAAGTAAAATGAATTTGAAATAGCACATGAAAATAATTTATTTTTTTAAATATTTCTTAATTTTTCCATTATATTTTCTTTTCTTGTATTTTCCCTCAAAATTTTCAAGAACCAAACATAACCTAATGGTATCAAGCTAGAAAAATATTTGTTAATTATTCTATACTTTTAGCCCGAAACAGTCTGCTCATTTAAACTTCAAAAAGAAAAAAAGAAAAAAAAGGGAAATGGCAATTTGACAATCCAAACAAAGACCGAGGCCCAGCTAGCCTGCTCCATGTTGGGGTTGGGTTTAGGTCAGGTTGGCTGATGAAATTGGGCCTCATCTCAGCCCATACATAAAGCCCGTTCAACTCCCTTTGGGCCCAACTTAAAGCTAAACATAAGGATACACTGAGGGTTGAAGTATAATAATTGGGCTAGAAGGAAAGTTGACTCCCTCTCAGTTGACCATCTGGGCTACGAAGAAAAAGGACAGTCCAGCCCACTGATTTTGCAGCCCAGAAAGCATTTGAATCTGATTGGGTCGTTGTCGGTTATGACAGACAGGACCGTTAAAAGGAACAAAAATAATTGCGATAAATAATTCCATCAAGATGCTGCCTTTAGATATTTAAAATTTTATTCATTATTTTTTTATACTTAGTGACAATAATTTAAAATAAACTTTAAAAAAATCTACAAATATAAAAATAAAATACATAGAATTATTTATCAAATAAACTTTAAAATTTAAAAAGCTTTTAAAATAATTTTAAATGGAATTTAAAATTAAACATTATTTAATAATATTAAGTATTAAGTTATTTAAAAAAAAAAGAAAAAAAGAAGAAAAAATGTTAAGTAAAATACCAATGTATCAATTAATTTGACAATCCAAACAAAGGCTGAGGCCCACCCAGCCTGGTCCATGGAATCTCTTTTCGACTCGGGTTGGGCGTATGTGTGGTTACTCAATAATCTTGGGCCTAGTTAATGAGCCCGTTACATAAAGCCCACTAAACCCCTTGCTCTTGACTTAAATAGCTAAACATAAGTTTAGTCCATATATGTCGACAGGCTTAAGGGCTTAGATATATGGTTTGTTGTAGTTTACATTAGTATAAAGAACAAAAAAAGCTGATTCAATTGTGTGGGTAGACGTGTTATGGAGTACGCTGAACTTGTGGCCATTTCAAGACCCATTCTACGCTCCACGCCCATTGATTTCAGTGCCTGCCTGCGTGTCGGTGTCGTATTGATTCCCATCTCTTTCAGTCGCCTAAAATACAAATTTCAATAATTTAGTACTGATTCGATTGAATGTGGCTGTGGTCATCTTATGGATTTGTCGGTCCCTGGTGCGATGATTGTGATTCATCAATTAATTGTTTGATTGCTTATGAACACGGTCGGCTTCCATTGAGTGGCAGCTCACATCAGGAGAAAAAAAAATCAAAATGCAATTGTTTCTGCTTTGAAGGCAAATTACAAAGTGGGTTGTTCGTAAGTCTTATTCCTCACTGCCTTCATTCCGGTTTGGGTTTTATCTCTGGATGCTTTGGTGGGCTGGTTTGGTTTGAGTCTTCCATGTTGAGATTGAGTCTTATGCGCCCATCATGATTGACGCTTAACACTTCTAAAGGAAAGGTCAGGGACCTAGAACCGTGACTCCTCAATCATACCAATTGTTTATTGGAACGGTTATGAGCCTCTAACCTTCCCTTTGGAAGTGCTAAGTACCAATCATAATGGGCCCATAAGGCTCAATCCCAACACTCCAACCCCACTAGACGTATTTATTGTTTCTAACGCACAAAATTTAATGCTTGCCAAAAACTCAATAGATTGGTTTCATGGTCCATGGAAATTACAATGAATTGAGTGAGTTTTAGTGGACATAAAAAACACTCCATTGCAACCTTGCTTTAAATTAAATAAAATGGTATAAAATATATATATATATATATATATATACTATTTAAAAGCTTTAGAGTAAAGAGTAAACTTGATATTTATTACCTTTAAATTAAATTATATTTTTTTATTAATGCTTATCATTTAATTCTTACTTTAAATATTAAAGTTATTTAATAAAATTAATTTAAAATTTATTTTATCAAACATATTTAATTATTTAAAAGCTTTAAAGTAAGAGATAAAATTTAATATTTATTACTTAATGATTTAAATTGGTTTTAAATTAAATTATACTTAAGTTGTTTACTTAACACTTATTACTTAATTCTTATTCTAAGTAGTAAGGTTGTTTGATAAAATTAACTTAAAATTTATTTTATCAAATTGATATATTTATAATTAGGGTAAATAAGGTCGAGTAATAATAAAAGTTATGAAGTAGTAAAGAAATTGTGGAAATAATTAGGACAAATATGGTAAAGAAGTAAAATGAAAATGTAAATTTAAGAATAAGTTAATTATTTAAAAGTGATTGAGGTGGTGTTTGTTTTTTTGGTTTTTTACTGAAAGCAATTTAATTTTAGAATTTAGGTTGTTTGTTTTTCTATTTTTTCATGACTTATTATAAACTTTTTACTAAATAGAAAAAACCAAAATATGTAGCTTTTTCTAAATAGAAAAAATAACATATTGGTTTTTTTTTTTACTTTTTAATACTTAATAGAAATAAAATACTACAAAAACAAACAACCTAATATTTAACACTATTAAGTATTAAGGTTCTATTTAGAATTAAGTAAAAAAACAAACACCACCTCTGATTCTTGAACCCCTTTCACGCTCATGTCACGTCGATGTACCGCATAAGAAAAAACTGCAAAATCCGATCCAATTTATCGTAATCGATTAGTTAACATGTTGGTTAACCGTATTCTGAAACACGGAAAAAAATCATTGGCTTATCAAATTATCTATCGATCCGTGAAAAAGATTCAACAAAAGACAGAAACAAATCCACTATCTGTTTTACGTCAAGCAATACGTGGAGTAACTCCCGATATAGCAGTAAAAGCAAGACGTGTAGGCGGATCGACTCATCAAGTTCCCATTGAAATAGGATCCACACAAGGAAAAGCACTTGCCATTCGTTGGTTATTAGGGGCATCCCGAAAACGTCCGGGTCGAAATATGGCTTTCAAATTAAGTTCCGAATTAGTGGATGCTGCCAAAGGGAGTGGCGATGCCATACGCAAAAAGGAAGAGACTCATAGAATGGCAGAGGCAAATAGAGCTTTTGCACATTTTCGTTAATCCATGAACAGTGTTAGAAATACTGAAAGATTGTATTGTATTTCCTAAGTGAAAGAATATACATCAGTGCCTTTATATAGGAGGCATATGTGTGCGGTACAAGTAACCTAACTGGGCCTAAAGCCCATAACATAATATACCCATAATATACATTAACAGCTCCCCTCAAACTCAAGGTGGATGTGAGACCAACTTGAGGTTGTTAATTAAATCACGAGTGCGTCTTGTAGGAAGTGACTAGGTGAAGATATCTGCAAGTTGATCTTTGGAGGAGACGAAGAAAAGCTTAAGAGCACCATGGACAAGATGATAACGGATAAAATGACAATCAATCTCGATGTGTTTAGTCCGTTCATGAAAGACATCATTGTGAGCAATATAAATGGCACTCTGGTTGTCACAATAAAGAGGAGTAGCAGAGGAGGTGGACACACCCAAATCCTTAAGAAGCCATCTTAGCCAAAGGAGCTCAGATGTGGTATCAGCAAGGGCACGATATTCTGCTTCAGTACTGGAGCGGGCCACAAAAGTTTGTTTCTTACTTCTCCAAGAAATCAAAGAAGAACCAAGAAGGAAGCAGTAACCTGTAGTGGACCTGCGATCAGTGGGATCTCTTGCCCAATCAGCATTAGAGAATGCACGGAGTACAAGAGGAGATTGAGCTGAGTAGAAAAGGCCATGAAAAATGGTACCCTTCAGGTATCGAAGAATGCGCAGAACAGAAGCATAGTGAGTTGATCGTGGAGCAAACAAATACTGGCTCACCTGATGAACAACATAGGAGATGTCTGGACGAGTAACTGTGAGATAAATTAAGCTGCCAACCAATCATCTGTAAAGAGAAGGATTGGACAATGGTTTCCTTCCGGAGGGAGTCAGATGCGTATTAAGTTCGACTGGAGTGTCAACATTCTTACTGTCAGTGAGTCCGGCTTGAGACAGCAAATCAGAAGCATACTTGGCTTGAGTAATATAAAGACCATCTGTGGAATGAGTAATTTCAAGACCCAGGAAATAGCTGAGATGTCTAAGATCTTTCATCTCAAACTGCTGACTGAGAAAATCCTTGAGTTCTTGAATGCCACTAAGGTCATTACCAGTTATGATCATATCATCCACATATAGAAGAAGCAAAATAGTGCCTTTATCAGTACGACGAAGAAATAAGGCAGAATCATACGGACTGGCAGTGTAACCCAAGCGAAAATAGTGGAGCTGAACTTGGCAAACCAAGCTCGTGGGGCTTGTTTAAGACCATAAAGTGCACATCGAAGATGACAAACCTTGTTTGATTCAACAGAGAGACCAGGAGGAGGTTGCATATAGACTGCTTCACTCAGATCCCCATTAAGGAAGACATTTTTAACATCCATCTGAAAAAGGTCCCATTGACGAGCAGCAACAACAGCTAAGAGAGCACGAACAGATGAGATACGAGCAACTGGAGCAAAAGTCTCTTCATAATCAATCCCATATTCCTGTGTAAAGCCTTTGGCAACAAGACGAGCCTTGTAGCGCTCAACGGATCCATCAGAGCGAGTCTTGATCTTATAGATCCACTTACAACCAACCACAGACTGTCCAGGAGGGAGATGAACCAGGTCCCAAGTATGGTTTTTGGTTAATGCATCAAGTTCCTCTTTCATAGCAATCTGCCATAAAGGGTTAGTAGAGGCCTTACGATAGGTTTGAAGCTCGTGAAGTGTAGCAAGGGCAGTGTAACAATGATAGTCAAGTAGGTGTGGAGGAATGGATCTTACCCGGGTTGAGTGGCGATGTGGAATGTCTTGTGGAGGATCTTCAGGCAGAGTAGGAGCAGGGGACCCAGTCTCAAAGTGGGGTAGCTCGTCATCAATCTGATCATCTGCAACCTGTCTAGGAGAAGCATAAAAAATATCTGGAGAGAAGTCCAAAGGAGGATCAAAAGTATTTGTAGAAGGAACAAGAGACTCATTTGGAAAGATTTCTAAAACAGAGGAGTTAGTCAAGGAAGAACAAAAGTGAGAGAGTTCAACAAACAATCGATGTTCCCAAAAGACAACATTACGAGAAACACGAAGACGATGAGAGACAGGATCATAACACCTATACCCCTTTTGAGTTTCACCATAACCAAGGAAACAACAGAGTCTAGAGCGAGGCTCAAGTTTGTTGTGCTCATGAGACTGAAGAAGAACAAAACAAGCAGATCCAAATGAGCGAAGGTGATGATAGACAGGGGGTGACCCAAAGAGACGCTCATATGGAGTCTGATTATGGATGACAGCACTTGGAATACGGTTAATTGCATGAATAGCATGAAGAGCCGCTTCACCCCAAAATGAGGCAGAAATTTTGGTAGAAAGAAGCAGAACACGAACAGTGTCAAGAATATGACGAAGTTTTCTTTCGGCTCGACCATTTTGCTGAGAAGTACCTGGACAAGTAAGATGATGTACAGTGCCATAGGAATGTAACAGAGCTTGAAACACATATTGAGTATATTCAAGAGCATTATCAGATCGAAAGGTTTTGATACGTTTGGAGAATTGTGTTTCAACCATTTTTGCAAAATTGCTATATATTGATAAAATTTCGGAACGAGATTTCATAGGGAAAATCCAACTATAACGAGAATAATCATCAATAAAAACAACAAAGTATCGAGATCCACCAATACTAGCAACAGGAGAAGGTCCCCAAACATCAGAATGAATTAACTCAAAAATACTATTAGAAATGGATTCACTGTTATTAAAAGGCAAAGCTGGCTGTTTTCCTAACCGACAAGAAGTACAATAAAAAATGTCTTTAGACACAGAACCCAACAGACCCCTAGACACTAACTGTTGTACCCGAGAAGATGATGCATGACCAAGACGAGAATGTCAAAGTGCAAGAGAAGGTAAGGAAGAAACCGCAGTAGCTGCAGTAGCAATAGAAACAGGAGCAACAGGTGGAAGATGAAGATTGCTCACGGGAAACATACGCCCAACTCTAGGACCGGTCCCAAGCTCCTGCCCTGTCCTCGGATCCTGCACAATACACCCAGAATAGTAAAAAAATAAGGCGATAACCTAGTTCAGCTAATTGTCCCACAGAGCACAAATTATAGGATAAGTCAGGAACATGGAAGACTCCAGGAACATAAAGATTAGAGGTTGAAACAAAACCTAAACTATTCTCATGCATGGTGGAACCATCAGCTATATGAATATTTAGAGGATGTGGTGCAGGGTCAAGTTTGGAGAATAGGGATGAGTGAGGTGTCATGTGATTGTAGTAGGCAGAATCAAAAAGCCAAGTTTGAGACTTACCAGGTAGAACAGATAAGGCAGTGGAAAGAGATGCATTACCAGCCATACGAACAGCCTGAGCTATGATCTCCTGTAGTTCAGTGGAGGAGAGGTTGATAGTAGATCCAGAAGACTTGGACTCAACTGAGGTGGAAGCCATTGGCGGAGTAGGCTCAATATTAGCAACAACAGCAGTAGATTTGTTACGACGGTAACAAGTCTCAATGGTGTGGCCAGGACGCTTGCAATAGTTGCAGAACTTTTTGTTGGTCTGCTTGCGACGATTGCTAGAGCCATAAGAATCACCTGATTGCTAGGGTTGCTCTATGAGTGGAGTAGATGGAGTAATAGCCAAAACATTGAGCTTATTCTGGGCTTGAAGGGTTGCAAGACGAGCTTCTTCTCTAACCAACTCATTTACAGCAGTATCAAGAGAGGGAGCAGGACTGCGATTGAGTAGCTGACCATGAATAGGCTCAAAGTCCTTGTGAAGTGACATCAAGAATTCATAGAGGCGAAATTCATCTCTAATGGAAGCATATTGCTGAGCATCTTTTGAGCATGTCCAAGTTGGATCAGAAAGGTCAATTTGGTCCCAAATAAAGCGAAGCTGATCATAATAGTCATTGATGGATTGCCCTGGTTCTTGCCTGAGTTGATGTAATTCAACCACTAACTGATATTTCAGGGATCCATGAGTAGTGGAGTACCTTTTGGCCAACATATCCCATGCAGATTTTGCATTATCAAAGCTGCCCATCATATTGGAAATAGAGAGAATGGAAGTGTTCCGAATCCATGTGAGGATCATGTGGTTATGACTATCCCATTCAATCATGCGATTAAGAAAAACAACATTTCATTCACTTGCTCCCTTGATAGGAATAGTCATTGCACCAGTACAATAATGCTAGAGCATGCGACCCTTAAGAAAACTGCGCATAGCTTGAGACCAAGATAAGTAATTTTTATTTCCCTCCAATACAGTATTGATGGGGCGAGAAAGAAAAATATCCTTTTTATCCATTTAGAGACACAATATGCAAAAACAGACTGCAAAAGTGAAATCTATGCGAAAAACTGGGTAAGGAGGACCTGGTCAACCCTGGGAAAAGTCAACTGTCAAAGTCAACGGCCAACGGTCAACGTTGGTCAAAGTCAATAGTCAACGGTCAGCTGGTCAACGGATGACGTGGAGATGATGTCAGCTAGGGCTAGCGTGGCACTGACACGTCAACAGTGGTGACGTAGCTAGGGCTGATGTGGCAGATAGGATGATGTCAGCTAAACAAGCCTGATGAGTGGAGACGCGTGATCAGCGTCGCCGAATCTTTAGGCGGCGCGTGAGGGAGCGTGCGGGCTCCGATGGCGACGAGGTTTCCACGAATGTGTAGATCGGCAATGGACGATCTCAGTGGTACCGTCAAAATTGAAATCGGAGCAATATTCGCAGCGGTGATGCGAAAAACAGTGATCTTGTGCGGTGTGAAACTCCTTAAGGACGGTGGCTGCAGGTCCGGAACCCAAGGACGACGCCTGGATGACGTCGGAGGTTCAACGGCAAAAGGCTGCGGCGGCAGTTGTGATGGCGAAAGCGTTAAAAAGAAAGGAATTCACACTAATAAAGACAGATTGCTAAGAAAGGGTAAGAGCAGTGTCTCTGATACCATGTTAGAAATACTGAAAGATTGTATTGTATTTCCTAAGTGAAAGAATATACATCAGTGCCTTTATATAGGAGGCATATGTGTGCGGTACAAGTAACCTAACTGGGCCTAAAGCCCATAACATAATATACCCATAATATACATTAACAAACAGGATCTATATAGACACATAGATCCATGGATCTAATCCATACATCTCGATTGGAAAAGAATCAATAGAAAAAGAAAGAATCGGAATTGATCGATATATTTCTCGAAACAAACGAAAAGGAAACGAAAGATGAACATAAATCATGGATCCACTAAGTCCTATTCATGGCGATTCCGTAAATATTCCATTCAAAAAATAGAAACAATTGAGATTTTTTTGGAGATCAGATACAGTTACTAATTCATGATCTGGCATATACAAAATGAAAACTTCATTCTCGATTCTACGAGAATTTTTATAAATGACTTTAAGTTATACCATTAAGTTATTTTACCAAATATATTTAATTTATTTAATAATTTAAATTAAGTTATTAAATCACATTTAACTTATTAAGTTGGTTTATCAAATACTCATTAAATGTGAAAATTTATTTGTATTGATGTAGATAATAAATATGAAAATAATATATATACTATTTAAAATCTTTAAAGTAAATGTCAAAATTTATTCCCATTGATTTAAGATAATAAATATGAAAATAATATAGATAAAAGAAATATCAATTTTTAAGTTAATTTATATTTTATTCTTATCATTGCTTAATTTATTAATTGTAAAGATAAAAAAATGACATACCTTGAAGTTTTAAATTATATTATTATTATTAATATATAAATCATAAATATATGACGTAACGATCATGATTGAGCAGTTGATCCGATTCAGTCAATCTTAATCCAATAATTTTGCCCAATCAAAGAGGATTCAAATAATCATTATATTATTTTTCATATTTTTAATATTTCATCCAATCTTTTCAACAAATAAATTTAAATTATAATAAAAAACAAATAATACAATTTTAAATTAATAATTAGTATATCACCATTTTAATTTTTAACAATAAATACTTATTTTAATTTCTTTTGATATTATTTAAAAAGACTAATTACACTTACAATTAATAAAAATGATGCAAATTCTTAAAATTTATTTATTTTTTCAAGGTCTTAGGTTTATCACTTTATGTCATAAAATAAATAACAACTTCCCTTTCACAAAATTTTTGTTTTTATAAAATATTAAATATTTTTCAATTTTTATAAATAATTTATAAAATTATATTATTGGTTATTGTAAAGATCATCTCTTTTTGAGTTGCATGGGATTATTTCCTTTACAACTACCCGGCCGGTGGGTCACCTATACTGCTATACATTGAGTTTTTTTTTTCTCTTTTTATTCACCTAAAATTTACAAGTGTTGCTTTTCTATTGGTTCCAATTTGTGGGTGCGGTATCATTAAAATTAATGTGATGACAAATCTATGGACCCATAGCCGTTAGATTTGACAATTGCATTGCTGATATGGTCCTGCTCGTCCAATCATTTTCACAGTCCAATTATTCCACATTCCGTTGTTTTTGTTGTAAATAAAATGTAATGAATGACCACATTGATGGTCATTATGAACTCCATTTACTCATCTTTAAGATGAGTAATGGGAGTTCATATTATGAAGCCTATAAAAGGCTTCTTACCCCCCCATGTAAAAGCATCCCGAGAAAAGAAAGAAAGCTCTTCCTCTCATTCTCTCTCTCTCTTTCTTTCACTTTCTCAATTCTCTTTCTTGATTCCTTCTTCCATATTATATATCAAAGTAAGATATATTTATCTTTACTACTTTGATTTGCATTATATTTGTCCTTGTTTTATAACACGTTATCAGCACGAATTGCTCTGAAGGTAATTCTCGTATCTTAAACTTGAAGTTATTTATATAGAATAAAATTTTACATAATTATATTATTGTTGATTTGTTTTGTTACATATTGTTAAAAGTTATAAACAAATTATTTGATTTTGTTTATAATCAAAATTATACCAATGCTATCAAGTTATTATAACTGATTTTAATAATATTGTTTTGTCATATATATGAAGTTATTTGACAATGTCGAATATCACAAAACTCGAATTTGTGGCACTTGACATTTCGGGAAAGAACTATCTATCTTGGATCCTTGATGCTGAATTACATCTTGATGCAATGAACCTTGGAGCTACGATCAAACAAGGAAATCAAGCATCCCTGCAGGATCGCGCAAAAGCATTGATTTTCCTTCGTCATCACCTCCATGAAGGTTTAAAAAATGAGTATCTTACGGTAAAGGACCCATTTACTCTATGGAGTAATTTGAAAGAAAGATATGACCACCAGAAAACTGTGATTCTCCCAAAAGCTCGATATGATTGGATGCACCTAAGGTTGCAAGATTTTAAAACTGTTAGTGAATACAACTCTGCACTTTTCAAAATCAGCTCTCAATTAAAGCTGTGTGGAGAAAAAATCACAGAGGAAGACATGTTAGAGAAAACTTTTACTACGTTTCATGCCTCGAATGTGCTCCTACAGCAGCAATATCGAGAACGTAGATTTACAAAATATTCTGAATTAATATCATGTCTTCTTGTTGCTGAACAAAATAATGAGCTTTTGATGAGAAATCACCAGTCTCGTCCAACTGGATCTGAACCATTCCCTGAAGTGAATGCAATATTGTCCCAAACTCGTGGACGTGGACGAGGACGAGGACGTGGTCGTGGTCGTGGAAGAAATCCCCGATACCATGGTTCTTATAGTAATAATTCTCAGAAAATGAAAGCCTCATTGCACCACCAGAAGTGGAACAATACTGAGACAATACAAGAAAATGGGAAGCGTTTACAAGATAAACCTCCTAAGAACCATGAGAATAATTGTTATAGATGTGGTATGAAGGGGCATTGGTCGCGTACCTGTCGTACGCCCAAACATTTGGTCGACCTTTACCAAGCATCAATAAAAGCTAAAGGAAAAGAGATAGAGATGAACTTTACCGATGGTGATGGATTGGACCTAACCTACTATGACATTGATTTCTTTGGAGGTCCCAATGAAAAAACAGACCATTTGATAAATGATGAAAAAATTAACATTGATTGATGTTCCTTTATATATAAAATAATATATTATTATGTCTTATATTTACATCTGATTTACTTTGTTATTTACATTATGCCCTGTTTTTTTTATTATATCTGAAATCCATGTGTTATTTGGTCTCAAGATGAATGAGGATGATGTATGTCTTGCAGACTGTGCTACCACGCACACAATTCTTCGAGATAAAAGATATTTCCTCGAATTGACATTAATAAAAGCTAATGTAAGTACCATATCTGGTACTACAAACTTAGTTGAAGGCTCTGGAAGAGCAAACATAACGTTGCCAAATGGAACTAGATTCCATATAAATGACGCGTTATATTCTAGCAAATCCAGAAGAATTTTGCTCAGTTTTAAAGATATCCGCAGAAATGGATATCATATTGAAACTATGAATGAAGATAATGTAGAATATCTTTACATTACTTCCATTATATCTGGCCAGAAGCTTATAATGGAAAAACTCCCGGCTTTCTCCTTTGGGTTGTATCATACAACTATAAAGCCTATTGAATCATATGTTGTCGTGAACCAGAAGTTCAACGACCCAAAAGTTTTTGTCCTTTGGCATGACAGACTAGGTCACCCAGGGTCTTCAATGATGCGTCGAATAATCGAACACTCACATGGGCATCCACTAAAGAACCAGAAGATTCTTTCGCCTAATGAATACTCATGTGCTGCCTGCTCACAAGGTAAATTGATAATCAGACCATCTTTTACTAAAGTCATATCTGAGTCACCAATCTTTTTAGAAAGAATACATGGGGACATATGTGGGCCTATCCATCCACCATGTGGACCATTCCGTTATTTTATGATCTTAATAGATGCTTCTACTAGATGGTCACATGTTTGTCTCCTTTCTACACGTAACGTAGCCTTTGCTAGACTTCTTGCACAAATAATCAAATTACGAGCACAATTTTCAGATTATCCAATTAAGACAATACGTCTTGATAATGCTGGCGAATTTACTTCTCAAACATTCATTGACTATTGCATGTCAGTAGGGATAAATATTGAGCATCCTGTTGCTCATACTCATACCCAGAATGGTTTAGCAGAATCCTTCATCAAACGTTTCCAATTAATAGCTCGACCATTACTAATGAAAACCAAATTACCTACTTCCGCTTGGGGTCATGCTATTATGCATGCTGCAGCTTTAGTTCGTATTCGACCTACAAATTACCATGAATATTCCCCTTCACAACTTGTGCTTGGAAAACAACCAAATATCTCTCACTTACGAATCTTTGGTTGTGCAGTATATGTACCAATTGCACCTACACAACGCACTAAAATGGGTCCCCAACGAAGACTTGGGGTTTATGTAGGTTTTGATTCTCCATCTATCATAAGATATCTTGAACCTTTGACAGGCGATGTTTTCACAGCCCGCTTTGCGGATTGTCATTTTAATGAGAGTGTTTTCCCATCATTAGGGAAAGAAAAGTCGATTCCTGAAGAACGACAAGAAATTAGTTGGAAGACATCTACTATGACCCATCTTGATCCTCGTACAAATCAATGTGAACTAGAAGTTCAAAGGATCATTCATTTGCAAAATCTTGCAAATCAATTACCAGATGCATTCATTGATACAAAGAAAGTGACAAAGTCACATATCTCGGCTGCAAATACTCCAGCACGGATTGATGTCCCTATAGGACAGTTAACAAATGAATCTAAGATACGCCTGAAGCGTGGTAGACCTGTAGGCTCAAAGGATGTAACTCCCCGGAAGAGGAGAACCCAAGAAAAACTTGGCACTCTAGAAGAGACCATCAAAATGACTGATCAGTTTAAAATTGATAAATCTATAACCCTAGAAGAGGCACAAATAATGCAGAAAGCCCCCGAAGAGGCACAAATTGAACAAGAAGCCCCCGAAGAGGCACATATTGAACAAGAAACCCCTGAAGATCCACATATTGAACGAGAAGCCCCTGAAGAGGCACAGGTACCTGAAAATTGTGAGATCTCAGTAAGTTATGTACAAACGGGAGAAAAATGGGATCGAAATAATATTGTTATTAACAATATTTTTGCTTTCCAAGTGGCCTCTGATATCATAAGAAATGATGAAGATCCCGAACCACGAAATATGGAAGAATGTCGACATAGAAATGATTGGCCAAAATGGAAAGAAGCTATACAGGCAGAATTAAACTCATTAACAAAACGAGAAGTTTTTGGACCTGTAGTCCAAACACCTGAAGATGTAAAGCCTGTTGGGTACAAATGGGTATTTGTACGAAAGCGCAATGAGAATAATGAGATCATAAGATATAAAGCGCGATTAGTAGCACAAGGTTTCTCGCAGAGACCTAGCATTGACTACGAGGAAACATATTCTCCCGTCATGGACGCAATCACATTTCGTTTCTTAATTAGCTTGGCAGTCTCAGAAGGACTAGATATGCGTCTCATGGATGTTATTACAGCATATTTATACGGATCCATGGATAATGATATATACATGAAAATCCCCGAAGGATTTAAATTGCCTGATGCAAATAATACAAAGCCTCGTAGCATGTACTCAATCAAGTTACAACGATCCTTGTATGGATTAAAGTAATCCGGACGCATGTGGTACAATCGCCTTAGCGAATACTTGCTAAAAGAAGGGTATGTGAATAACCCTATATGCCCATGCATCTTCATTAAGAAATCAGAAACCGGATTTGCAATTATTGCAGTGTATGTTGATGACTTAAATCTTGTTGGAACTCCTGAAGAGCTCACAAGAACAACAAATTACTTGAAAAAGGAATTTGAGATGAAAGATCTTGGAAAAACAAAATTTTGTCTCGGCCTGCAGATCGAGCATTTCCCAAATGGAGTTTTAGTACATCAATCAACATACATTAAGAAAGTTTTGAAGCGTTTTTATATGGATAAAGCGCATCCTTTAAGTTCTCCAATGGTTGTCCGATCACTTGATGTGAAAAAGGACCCATTTCGTCCTTGCGAAAAGGATGAAGAGTTACTTGGTCCTGAAGTACCATATCTTAGTGCTATTGGTGCACTTATGTATCTTGCCAATTGTACACGTCCAGACATTGCTTTTTCTGTCAATTTATTAGCAAGATATAGTTCCGCTCCAACTCGAAGACATTGGAATGGTATCAAACATATATTGCGTTATCTTCGCGGAACTACTGATATGGGTTTATTTTACTCAAGAGAATCAAAGCAACAATTGCTTGGATATGCAGATGCAGGATATCTTTCAGATCCACATAAAGGCAGGTCACAAACAGGGTATGTGTTTAATTGTAATGGTACTGCTATTTCATGGAGATCTGTCAAACAAACAATGGTAGCCACATCATCAAATCATTCAGAAATACTGGCAATTCATGAAGCAAGTCGTGAATGTATATGGCTAAGATCTATGATCCAGCATATTCGGGAATCATGTGGACTCTCCTCTATCAAAGGTGACCCGACAACATTATTTGAAGATAATGCTGCATGCATTGCACAAATAACAGGAGGTTATATTAAAGGAGATAGAACTAAACACATTTCACCAAAATTCTTTTATACACATGAACTCCAGAAGAGTGGTGAAGTTGATGTGCAACAAATACGCTCAAGTGATAATCTAACAGATTTATTCACAAAATCATTGCCAACCTCAACATTTAAGAAGTTAATACACAGGATTGGAATGCGTCAACTCAAGGATATCGACATGAGGGGGAGTGTGCTTGTAAAAGGGTGTTAGTGTACTGTACTCTTTTTTCCTTCGTCCAGGTTTTGTCCTACTGGGTTTTACTGGCAAGGTTTTTAACGAGACAGTCCTAATATACCAAGAAAAGAATATTGTACTCTTTTTCCTTCACTAGGTTTTTCCCATAGGGTTTTTTACTAGCAAGGTTTTAATGAGGCATATTCTTTTAATATGGTGGTCATCCAAGGGGGAGTGTTGTAAATAAAATGTAATGAATGACCACATTGATGGTCATTATGAACTCCGTTTACTCATCTTTAAGATGAGTAATGGGAGTTCATATTATGAAGCCTATAAAAGGCTTCTTACCCCCCATGTAAAAGCATCCCGAGAAAAGAAAGAAAGTTCTTCCTCTCATTCTCTCTCTCTCTTTCTTTCACTTTCTCAATTCTCTTCCTTGATTCCTTCTTCCATATTATATATCAAAGTAAGATATATTTATCTTTACTACTTTGATTTGCATTATATTTGTCCTTGTTTTATAACAGTTTTTCATTTTTTTTTTCGTTTTTTTTTCAAATTAAATAATTCCCTTTATGTTATACATTATACTCAAAATTTAGAAAAACAAAATGTTTATTTTGGTAATTTTATTTGAAATAAAAAAATAAAATGCATTTAAATTTATTAAAAAAACAGTAAAAATAAAAAATATTTATTTTTATCTTAAAATTTAATCATTTTATTTACTAATTTGAAAATTTTCTTAGTAAAAAGAAAAACTAAAAATAAATTAATTTCCAATATAAATCAAAATAAATTCCAATATGATGATTTTCTCATAGTTATATATATATTTAAATGAGATTCCAAAATTATTTTTTCCAAAAAAAAAACCCTCTTTAACCTCCTCGTGTTCAAAATAAGTAATTAAAAAGTAAAAATAAATAAATCTTATTTCTAATAAAATTAATTTTATCTTCCATTTTTAATGCTTATGGGCTTTTGAGCTATTCCTTCTTCTATGAATCATAGATTTTATTTTATTTTATTTTTAGGAAAACTAATGGGTATATGAGAATTAGTAACTAATGGCTAATTTAGACTTGGGTCTGCTTTCATAATTTTTTTTTCCTTCAAAATTACATCAAGTAATTAAAACATATAAGCTAAAAATCCTTATGAAATCATTTGATTTTCACTACTATTATTAAAGAATTATTATTTTATACAATTCATCACGTGTGGGAAGTGGGCCTAGATTCTGTCAAATGGACGTGTTGTAAATCCTATTCCGTTACTTGTCTTGATGAGAAATTTCAGATTCATAAATGTAGGACTCATCACCCAATAGGGACAATCGCTGGCCGTTTTCCCAAGTCTTGACTTCGCGAAAATCAACATATTTTATCTACGTATTAGACTTTCCTTCTTTAGTTCACACCCACAAGTTTTCCAAACAAAGTTTCAATCTCCTCAACTCTGATGAATTTTCCTTATATGATAAGTAGCTGTTCCTTCTTTTGTACTTGTCTGGTTTTTTTCTCCACAATATTCTGTGTCTGTGCTCTGGGGTTGAAGGTTGAAACGGAGGAAGAAGATGGGAAACCATTTGAGAAGTGTGTTGATGGGGTTTTGGGTTATGTTGGTGGTAATGGGTGTTGGTACAGAGGGAGCAGTGTCTGTGAGTAGTATGAAGAAGATCGCAAGAGTCAACAAGGAGGGGCCATATCTGGGTATAGTGGTGCCAAACTCCTATGAGATGGATCCTCTTCTTCAATCTCCATCCTTTGTGGCTGATGATAAGTTCCCTTACTTGGACTTTGCAGGTGAGATGATCATAAGAACTCACCAAAATTTTTTTTTAAAAAAATTTTTTTATGGGTTTTTTTTTTATTTTATTATTTATTGGGGTTTACATGGAAAATGGATCAGTTTGTGATTAGTGGGTAGTGGGCGGTTTCTGGTTATTATAAGGATTGTTTTTCTACAGAGGGGGGCCTTTTATTTTGGCTGGTTGATGTGGTTACACTTCTCTATATGTTGTTTGGTGAAACTGCATAGAAGAGAAAGAAGAGTAAGGAGAGTAACATTCAGGACAAAGCCTGCAGACCCAGATCTGATCCATTTGAATACCAACATAATGGGTTGGAAGAATCCTGACCAATTCTGGATTCAGACTATCACTAAGAAAATCTAGTGAAATTAATGGAAATTCAACCAAATTTAGAAAACTGAACTGTCCAAAATTTGCTTTTGAGGCTTCATTAGCAGGATTCTTTTGGGATGAGGGGGAAAATTGATGACTTTTGGTGGATTTCACCCCACAGTAGCAGAAAAAAAAAAGATCTGATTCCTTTGAAAAAAACTGATCAGAGATTATAATTCTTTTTTTCTTTGACTCATTAGGGAGAAGGTTCCGAATAGGGAAGTTGGAGACCAAAAATGTTATCATTGTAATGACAGGATTAAGCATGGTATGTCCAATTACATCCTTCATTTTCTTCCATTCTCTCTCTTTCTTTCCTGTTTTTTTTTTTTCCTTTTTGATGACTGGTAGCAAAAATTTTCTTTCAATTTTCCTTTTCCCATAGCTTAATGCAGGATTAGCTACACAGTTGCTGCTAAGCCTGTTTAAGGTCAATGGCGTTCTGCATTATGGAATTGCAGGAAATGCAAATCCTAATCTTCAAATCGGAGACGTGACGGTCCCTAAATACTGGGCTCACACAGGCCTTTGGAATTGGCAGGTACAGAAATTCATTCATTTCATTCCTTTCACTGTTGTGAGAATGAACAGAATCAGAACAAAAAAAACTTAAAAGGGGACAAAAACAAAAATCTGTCTGGATTCCTTCCTCTTTTCCACCTTTATGGGGGGCAACCTTAAAGGGATCACTGTAGACTTTAGTGATAATTGAGGGAGAAAGGGGCAGATTCTTGGATATATGTAAGTTGCTTTTTTATTTATTGGAATGGTTGCTTTCTCTGTCATTACTGGATATGATTTACAACAGATAAAAGGTTATATGCTGAACTGTATGATAATTTCCACCAACTTCTTCTATTATCAAATGTGAGCAGAGGTATGGAGATGGGCCTGACGATGAACTAGCCTTTGAATCCAGTGGAGACTACACCAGGAAAATCGGGTACCTCAAATTTTCTGACTACAACAACCATACCAAAAATGGCAACTCCTCGGATAATCTTCTGAACAACGTATGGTATCAACCCGAGGAAGTTTTTCCTGTGACAGGAACACCTGAAGTCAGGCAGCACGCCTTCTGGGTTCCTGTTGACAAGCATTTCTACCAAGTTGCAAGGAAACTTAAGGTGATTTAGCCCTGACCCAACACTCCAATCCGATCTTATTTTCTGTCAATGCAGTTCAGTTACATTACATGATTTGTTTCCCCCGAGCAGGATTTGAAGTTGGAGGGATGCGTGAATTCTACATGTCTGCCAAGAGCTCCAATGGTGACGAGGGTGGAGAGAGGGGTGAGTGCCAATGTGTTTGTGGACAATGGCGCTTACAGAGAATTCCTATACTCCAAATTCAACGCCACCCCCGTCGACATGGAGAGCGCTGCGGTTGCTCTGGTCTGTCTCCAACAGAAGACTCCCTTCATTGCCATTCGGGCGCTCTCTGATTTAGCTGGAGGAGGTTCAGCTTTGTCCAATGAGGCCTCCGTCTTTTCTTCATTGGCAGCTCAAAATTCAGTTGATGCTTTAGTCAGATTCATTGCCTTGTTGTATTCGTAATTGTTTGCTGCTTTGTACTCTTATTGAATAATCCCCTCAATGCATCTGCCCAGTCTATGCAATGAGGCATTTGTTTTCTTCAGTTTCAAATCAAGTTTTAAATGTGGATTTGTTCACCTCAAGCTCAAATTCAAGGACGAAATGGTCAGCCCAAGGTAGGTAGCAAAAGGCTGGCAAACATGAAGATTTCAAATTTAAAAAAAGAAAAAGAAAAAGAAAAAGAAAAGGGTATGGGTAAGTTTAGGGGTTCAGGCTACAGTGGGCTTTTGGAGGCATTGGGAATGGTAATGGTAACGGTCAAGCCGGCCAGGGCGGCTACGGCAAAGGTCCCACCTTTTTTTGGTTCCATTTGTCTTCGTGTCACTGTCATGGACTCAATTTGCCGCGAAATTTTAAGCCTAAATCAATTTCCATTTTAGCCCTTCATTTTACGTCGCCCCAAGCCTCCGACAGGACCATCAAAATTTCAGCTTGACGTTAACTGGTCATGTAATCAAGGCCGTCCCAATTCACCGGTAATTCCGTTAATATCACCACCTCCAAAGATTCCAGGTTCAGAAGCCCCATTTCCAGACTCCTCCGCTCTCGACCGCCGCACTGCAATGGCCAGCGCCACCACTTCCGCCGAAATCCTCCGTCACACTACCGCTTTCACATCTGAAATTCTCTCTCAGTCCAAACTCCGCCTCCGTCTCTTATCTGCCCTCCGACGGAAACTCCCGACTTCCGACCAAAACGTCTTAAGACAACTCAACCTCGCAGCCGAAACCTTAGAAAACGCCATTTCCACTTCCAGCTCCTTCAATCGATCGTCCTCTCTCCGCGTCGCCGAGAAGCTCCTCCACTCTCACCCTGATACCCTCTTCTCCTCGTTCCTTCTATCTCTTCTCTACGCTCTTCTCAACCGCCATACTGAAGCCGCTGACTCTCTCCTCAATATATTCTCCTCCGATCCTTCATTGGCTCGATCAGAAATTGCACCGGTGGTGTTTGAGGAGTTTTTTCTCATCCACCTCCTTCCAGTTCTACAATCTTTCAAAGATCAGAGATCCAGAATTTTGTCATCTCTATCGTCGAAAAATTTAGGTTATGATAGTGATAAAAGGTCGAGATTTGAGGAATCGGTAGTAGTTTCCGGCACTAGGCTGTTGTCAAAAATGAGCGGCGGTCAAACTTCGGAGCTTAAGGAATTGGAGCGGGACTATGAGGAGGTTCTCGATGAAAATTGCAGGCTTTTAGTTGGGTACTTCAGAGAGGTTCTGGGCAATGAAAATGGAAGCAGATTGATTCGTCCACCACCACTGATATTTGAAAAAATCAGAAAAAGTGATGAATTCAAATTCAATGAAGATGAACAGAACAAAGTGGAAGAAATCGGATTGGGGAACGGCCAGTATAATAATGTAATGCTGTCTTTCCTATAATTCTTCCTTCAATACATTTGATTTTTTTTTTTCTAAATTTTTCTTTCCTTTTTTACTTTCTACTTCATTTTCTTAACAAAAATGGTTGACAGCCCCAGTTTCGTTTTGGAAAGTTAAGAGGAAAGCAGAAAGGGTGGAGGGAAAGTTTATCAAAGATTCAAAATCACATCTGTAGTTGAATTTATTCTTTCCTTCTTTCTCTTCTTTTCTGGGTTCTATTTTCCTCGTAGTTTTAGGAAACCATACACGGCCTGCAATTCGATAACGTTACTTTCAATTTCCAGTTGATTACCAGTCATGATTATATTGAGACTAACGAATTAGTGTTTGAAACTTTCTCTATCCAATATCCTGTAGTGGTTCTTTATTTTATCTAGCTGATTAAAGTATACACCCTGTTTGCGTTCTTGGGAATTAAGTCTTAATTTTTTTTTTTCCGCTCAGCTGCTCGGGAGATTCATTTTTTTGACCACGTCAAGCATGAAAGACAAATTATTAGATAGGATTTCATTATATGACAATGTTTCTGAGCTGGTCTACCTACCACCTTTTTGGACTTTCTATCACGGATCATAATCTCCAAAACAAAAAAATTGTTATAAAATCTTAGCATTATTAGATGACAAAAACAAAATTGGGTCGGGGCCAGATAAGTCAATAATTTGGACTGTTGTAGCTGTCGGCAAGGATCATGATTTATGCAATATGTAAAACAACACTAAGAAAAAGTGATGATATATACAAGTTTTGGATCAATCTCGCTATAAATCAATTTCTCTGTTTGTTTCTGAAAATTTTGACCTACTATGTATTATATTAAGTGCAAAGCCTCTGAAGCTCCATAAATTGTTTCTATTTTGGTCTTTGCTGCTATATCAATTAGATTCTTTGAACCATTCGAGATCCTGTATTCACACAGTTCTCCAATATTATGCATGTGGGTATTGAATGACTGGAGTAATCTTAAATATTTATGAGCTTGAGAGTCAACGACTAGTTTCTCTCAATGCAGTTTCTGACATTCGAAGCAGAGTCCCGTGTTTTAAGATCTGAAAATTTTCTTTTGAGTCCTGCAGCCAGCATGGACTGAAGGAGAAAGGTCAGTTGAATTCTACAGCAGCGGTAGCAGCAGTAAATCCAAGTCTCCACCCTTTTATCCTCAAAGGGTCTCTCTAAAGATCCTCAGAAACCAGAAATCTTCAAGGACATTGAGTGCAATATCAACAAATCTAAAGTCTGGTTCTGAGTTGGAGTCTTCTTCAGAGGACAATTTGAGCAATTCTTCTTCAGAATCTGAAGGTGAAACACAGGTAATCGATACTAACAAGAAAAAGATATCCTCTCTGGTCTGATTTTCCTAGGCAGTGATGTTATTTTGAGATGCTAATCTTTGTCTTATAGAAAAAGAACAGAAAAATGGCATTGTTTGAGCCTAGACGGAGCCAAATCCAAAAACAGAAACAGCCCATTTATGCAGAATCCAGCAGGTATGCAAAATTAAAACACTCATTGTCATTACATTTTTCCTTGTGCAGGTTCTTATATTTGGATTTTTCCTGTTATCAGTTCTCCAGAACGTGTCATGGCAGCAGATTCTGATGATCCGCCTGGTGGTGGAAAGTGTACGCCTCCGAAGGACTTTATCTGTCCCATAACCAGCCACATATTCGATGATCCGGTGACTCTTGAGACAGGTCAGACATATGAGAGGAAAGCAATTCAAGAATGGATAGATAGGGGAAACTCCACATGCCCAATCACACGCCAGAAGCTGCATAGTACCCAACTTCCCAAAACAAACTATGTACTCAAACGGCTCATTGCAAGTTGGCAAGAACAAAATCCTGGTTTTATCTCAATTCACTCTGATAATCCAGACCCAGAGACTGACCCAATCTTCAACTCTACACTGCCTGTGCTACCTTCAACTTCTCCGAACAGTGTTATAATAAGCCAAGCCACCATGGATGGGACGATTTGTGAGCTGCGACTTGCTATTACCAAGCTTTGTATGTCTGAAATTCTGAGAGAGTCAGAAAAGGCAGTTCTCCGAATTGAGCGGTTCTGGCAGGAAATGAACATGGGGTTGGAGATTCAAACTATGCTCTCAAAACCTGCTGTTATCAATGGGTTCGTTGAGATCCTTTTTAATTCTGTTGATCCCCGGGTGCTGAGGGCAACCGTTTTTCTCCTCTGTGAGCTTGGATCAAGAGACAAAACTGTGATCCAAACACTTACCCGAGTTGACTCTGATGTGGAATGCATTGTTGCTCTATTCAAGAATGGTTTGCTGGAGGCTGTTGTATTGATACATCTGTTAAGACCTTCCACCATAAGCTTAATAGAGATGGATATGGTGGAATCCCTCCTGGTGGTTATTAAGAAGAAACAAGATGGTTTTCTTGAGATGTGTTTGAAGCCAAAAACGGCTTCTATTCTTCTACTGGGACAGATTCTTGGAAGCAGTGAAGGCAACATTGTCACTTCAATTGCCAAGACTGTAGTATCTGCAAAAGCGATTAAAAGTATTATTGAGAGCTTGGAAGCTGAGTGGGCAGAGGAGAGAATTGCGGCAGTTGGGATCTTGTTGAGATGCATGCAAGAAGATGGAAAGTGCAGGCATACCATAGCTGACAAAGCTGAATTGGCTCCTGTTTTGGAGAGCTTCATGGGCGCGAGTGATGGAGAACGGTTTGAGATAATTAACTTCTTCTCTGAGTTAGTTAAACTAAATAGGTACCATAGCATATTTTTTCCTCAATCCCATGTCTTACAGTCTCATTGCCAGTGATTTTTTCGTTCATAAATCTTGAATTTGTGCCAACTTGAAATGATTTTTCTGATTTTTCCCAGGAGGACATTCAACGAACAGGTTCTACACATTATAAAGGATGAAGGTGCTTTTAGTACAATGCACACCCTCCTCATTTATCTACAGACAGCCCTCCAGGACCAATGTCCTGTTGTGGCTGGTCTACTTCTTCAACTTGATCTCCTGGTTCGAGACATTCTCACTTCTATTCACTTCAAATAAGCATGAGATCATTAGAACCTTGAACAAAACAAGTACAAAATGATCACATGGTGTTTCCATATAGTTGAAATTTGCAGCACTAGTTGCACTTTCCTTTTGGGTCATTATAAATTAACACGAATTTTGATTTGTAGGTGGAGCCAAGAAAGATGAGTATATACCGGGAAGAGGCAATGGATACTCTTATTTCATGCCTGAGAAACTCAGACTTCCCTGCTGCCCAAATAGCAGCTGCTGAGACAATTGTGTCGCTGCAAGGGAGGTTCTCATCTTCTGGAAAGTCCCTCACCCGGGCTTCTCTCCTTAAACGTGCTGGACTTGACAAAAGTTATAGAACTCTAATGCAAGTGGACCAACTCAGCAACAGTTCTGGAGAGTCTGAAGAAAATTTGGTTAGTTTCTTTGGAACTATTTCCCTAATATTTGATTTTCCTGCAGTCTGATATATGAGTACAACCTTTAGGATCTTCTCGGATATCTTAGTATTGGATTTTTACTAGTTTAATTATTTCTTTGATTGTGCTCCTATATATTGGTAGTTCATCATACTACAGTCCTTTTATATATTAAAAAATTTCTATTGTCATTGATAGGAAGAAGAGCAGGCAGCTGACGAATGGGAGAGAAAAATGGCATTTGTTCTGGTCAGCCATGAGTTTGGTCTGTTGTTTGAAGCTTTGGCAGAGGGCCTCAGGAGCAGAAACCAAGAGTTATTTTCATCATGCTTTCTGTCAGCTACTTGGCTTATTCATATGCTCACTGTTCTTCCAGACACAGGAATAAGAGGAGCAGCCCGAGTCTGCTTGCTCAAGCACTTCATATCCATGTTCAAATCTGCAAAGGGCACAGAAGAGAAAGCCCTTTCCATGCTTGCTCTGAGCAGCTTCATCCATGATCCTGGTGAGCAACAATATCCCAGACAAAGAAAATTTATGTTCTAAAATTTGGGTGTGAGACACTTGGAAATATGCTCATTTAACATGCTTACTAGGATCTCTTTGATTTGAAAATATTTTGAAAAATTCTGTGAGGTACGAGAAGGGTGTTTGGATACTGATTGAAATCAACATAATGTGATTTGGTTTTTGCCATTTGCTACGGAGTTCTATGTTTAGATTAGTCATCACAAATAGAAAAAGGCTTACTTGGAGTCATCATTTTGTTGAGGAGACAAAAATGGAAGAAAACAATATTTTTTTAAATATTTAAAGACTAATGATCTTATAAATAATATAAAATAGATAGATTTTAAATGCTATGAAAACAAAACAGACCAACTCCAAATGCTATGTGGAAAATGGCGATGCTTTCATCTCCTTAAGATGTCCAAAATGTTCTATAGCAATGCCCTATGTTTATCATTAAGGTTCTTCCGAAATAATGGGGTGTTAACAAATAACAACATTTTTCATGCATTTCTTCTTCTTCATGTATATTTTAGAATTTAGTTCTGGAAGTGGTAACATTGTTCTATGGAACTTTCAGAGGGACTCAATGATCTGACTTCCCACATGAAGGATATATTGAAAGGACTGAGACAGCTTAAGAAATCATGTATATTGGCAGTTGATATGCTGAAAGTTTTCTCAGAAGGAAACAACTCTAGCATTGTAAGATTGTTGTACTTTTGCATGTGCTATTCCAGAAAGAGGAAGTGCTCTAACATAATCTTCTGTTCTTGTTTGGAAGCAGGACTTGTGGAATCATAAAGAATTAGTTCAAGTAGATTGCAGTGCAAATGGAGAAGTGCTATCAATAGTCTGCTTCAGGGATAAGATATTTTCTGGCCATTCAGATGGAACGATAAAGGTAATTTAGTTCCCAATACTGCTTTTGACTTCAGTTATCCGGTCACTTTCCATGATTTTGATTATTGTGAATTTTGAAACACTTGCAGAGTGACAATAAATTTTAGCATATATTTTGCATATACATCAAGATAAATATGCACGTATCTTCTTGAAAGGGAATCACCATCCATGGTTATACAAACTGAAATAGCTTAGTATATGTCCATGGAAAAAATGCAGAATGTTTTTTTATCTCACTTTTCAGATAAAGTTCCTTCAGTTTTGGATGGTGCCAGAGAAACCCACCTCATCTGCTCCTACCCATGTGTGTCTGCAGGAGGGAAGGTGTGAGTGTGGGTAATTCTTTGTCTAGCTTTTCAGATGAAGTTCCTTTTCATGGGGGTGGGTGCAGATGCAGATCTACCATGGGTTGCTGAAATCTTTCTTTTTCCTCCAGTGATATATGCTTTTCCATTTCCTAAAATCTCTATTTTTGAGAAGCCCATATTTTTTTTCAAGAAAATGGACAATTTTTATAGAGTTTTAGGAATGAACAATCTTAGCTTAGTACTGGAGCAGCTCCATGTTACCAAACCCTTTGGAATTTTCTATCATGGTTGGCCTCTTCTTCCAAAATGTAGTCAAACTTAATAGCTCCTAAATTTGTTAAGGCTAATCTTTATGGTTTTATATAATTTTTTTTTTAAAGAAAAATAAAAATTTTATGAGAAATAAAGAGGCCTAGGTTCATTCACACAGGAAAGATACAAACATTTGATGGCATGAATAGTCTAATATTGATCCTGTTCAAGAGGCAAAAGTAATGTTTTCCATAGTAGTGCACAAAATTTTGAATTGTAAGTTTGATATCATTTTTTATCCCTGAAAAATGAAGGTATGGACTGGCAGAGGTAGCATTCTTCATCTCATCCATGAAACTCGAGAACATACCAAGGCAGTTACTAGCTTGGCAATTTTAGAATCAGGGGAGAGACTGTACAGCGGCTCTCTTGATAGAACTGCAAGGGTATGCTCAGATGACTCTTCTCTGTAACAAATATCTCTATGACTTGTATTGCTGAATTCTTCTATTATCCGATGAGCAGATATGGTCGATTGGAAGTGAAGCAATTTACTGTGTACAAGTTCATGATATGAAAGATCAGGTTAACAATCTAGTTGTTGCCAATAGCATTGCATGCTTCATTCCACAGGGAGCTGGCGTCAAGGTATCATTTAAATTTATCCAACCCTTTTTCTGACAACTTTATTATTTCTTGATGTTAGAGCTATCTCAATTACTCAATCTGTGAAATGAAAAAAAATAAAAAAAATCAATCTAGTTGTGTTCTGTCTTCCTCCCCTTTGAATCCCAAATCGCATCTTTGTCCTATATGCATCCAAAGACTTTGCATGAATGTCACTGAGAACTTATTTTATCAGGTTCATTCATGGAATGGAAGATCCAAGTTATTAAATCCGAACAAAAACGTTAAGTGCTTGGCTCTTGTACATGGGAAATTATACTGTGGGTGCCATGATAACAGTATTCAGGTAACAAGTTTTCATTAGTCTAGTGATCACATTCACATGCAACTCTGGAACTTTTTCTTGTTAATGTTGGAGCTCTGAACCCTGATCATTGACTTCCTTATATGTTCAGGAAATTGATTTGGCCACAGGAACACTGAGTAGCATCCAAAGTGGCACGCGAAAATTGCTGGGGAAATCAAATCCTGTTCATGCACTGCAGGTTCATGATGGAATGATATATTCAAGTAGCTTTTCCTTGGATGGAGCAGCTGTTAAGGTACCCCTTAAAATTCACATCAGATGCTGAGTTCTATGACAATTTTTACCCTTCCAAACTTTTTATCCACATGATCAAGGGTGTGCTAAGTGTTGGGATGCAACAATCCCACTCGTAAGCCCAGGGATGAGTCACCCAAATGATGGTTTTTAGAATATGTCTGGGAGGTGTGATGTTGAATTTCATAAAGGTTTGACCTATATTGAATAAATATCAGTTGGTTTTTAGATGACATGGTGAAAACCCCATTCAACAAGACATTTTAGAGCCAATCAAGGGTCATGCATTCAGGTCACGAGAGCCTCATATGTTGGGAGAGGGATTGTTAGGATGAAACAATAATGTCCTTAAGGCTGAGATGGGTATCCTAAATGATGCTCCTAAAACATGCCTATAATGTGTGATGTCAAATGCTATAAAATGTTTGGCCTACCCTCGCTAGACACCAATCGGCCTTTAGATAAGATGAACAAAACCCGCTCCAATACTAAGCAACTCCTAAAAGGAGTGATTTTCTTAAAAACCTGATTCATTCCATGTAATTTTTCCCACAACTAAAATTGTTTAATTTTGCATGACCAAAGATTTGGAGTGCCACAAACTACACTATGGTGGGATCACTTGCATCTACAATGGAAGTTCGGACTTTGGCAGTGAGCTCAGAGCTAATTTATTTGGGGAGCAAGTCAGGAACTGTGGAAATTTGGTGTAGGAAGAAGCTCATTAGAGTAGAAACACTACAAACTGGTACCAATGGCAAGGTACAATGCATGGCTGTAGATGGTGATGAAGAAGTTTTGGTAGTAGGAACTTCTGATGGCCGCATACAGGTAAGCAACATCCTCTTCCATCTCAGATTAAGATAATATACCAAGTTCTATAATTCCAATTAAAACTTTTGTGTTGGCTTGCAGGCATGGGAACTGAGTTAAAGGTGGTGCTGTAAATTAATTATACATCAATTTTGGATAGAAGGACGTTTGCATGTAAAATATTTCAATTGAAATTCTTTTCATTTTTCAAATAACCTTGCTTCTCCCCAGAGTTTTTCTTGAGAAATCTCTGTATTTCATTAGAATAAAAATGCTAATTCTTTCACTTTCAACCTCTTGAATTGTAGTGCCTTAGTATTGTACAAAAACTGATGTCTATATGATTTGGCATTCTGCAATATATCCAAGAAAAAAATATTTTACTGTCGGAATGTATTTCTAATTACATTGAATCTATTTAACTTTGGGTTTGATTTGATTAAAATCAAATACATGATTTATAATCAAGTTTATATTTTTAAATTTAGATTCAATCTATCATTTGACAACTATGGAGAAAATTTGGACAGCTATAGATTGAGAAAATGAAGTCTATCTAGTTTTTCGATGTTTTTCTAAAGCAAAAACTTGTTTGGAAATTTGTAATATTTTTAATTTGTTTTCTATATTTCTAAATATTTTTATTAAAAATAATTTTTATATGTAGTATTTTATTTTTAATTATTATTTATATTTGTATATTTAAAAAAAAAAACTCAAAAAAATAAAATAAAATAAAACATCTTTTACGATTCCAAAACAATTCATAAAACACCCGTCTTGGAAACAATTGACAACCAAATTTGATCATTGTGTTTTTTTTTTCTTAATAAATATAGCCTTATTTTCAACTATACTTCACCCTAATTATTATTATTTACTTCATTTGATAACTTTGTCTAATAATATAACAAATAAATTAAAAGGCATAGGAGAACAGTTATTATTTCAAAATTGTCCTTGACACAACCTAAGATAGATTTTCATTAAATGCAAAAAAAAAAAAGCCATATAAGATGGATTTTTAGTCAATAATATATATATAGAGAATAAGGTATTTATTTAAATGTGAGACTCTACTTAGATGGGGATACACTTCTCTTTTTGTTATTTTTAAGAGCAAAGGATGTAAATGAGTTTTTATTATATTTTAAATTTTTATAAATGTGAATATGTTTGGTAATTGTAATTTCATTTCTTGTTTTTAAAATTTTTTAAAAATAATAATAATAAAATTGTGCTAGTTCGGATACACTTTTGTTAGCCCAATATTTCTCCTTTGATATGTTTTGATGATTATAAAATATGGTTAAGAAAATTAATGTATTTTTAAGTTCTTTCAAGAGTTTTGAAAAATCAAATAGCTAGATGAAAACATTGATTTCATCATGTTTGAAGGCAATTCTATGATAAGTTTTTGTAATGTAAATTAGAACACCAGGTTCATATCATTTCATTCTTTTAGAGCACCTTAATCCATCCAAATGTTCCTAAATCATTCTAAAAAAATTGGAAAAAATTTAAAGAAAACCTCAATTTAAATTTGTAAATAGATTTTTTTTAAAAGGTTTTCAAGTATGTTAGGAGGTCTATATTTGGTTAGTTCTCCTTGTTTCAAGTTTGAACTTATCAATTTTTTCAAAAATGTAAAATAGCAACAAGGATTGATCGATCGTCTAGGTCTAATCGAGATTAGTGTTCATTGCCTTAACAATAACAACTAATTGAGGCACCAATCGACCAATATCTCAGTTGATCAAAGTGTAGTCTCCTAATGACTATCTGTTGTACCCTTTTGATTTCAAATGGTTAATTGATAAGGTCGATTATTTGAGCACAAAAATGTGCCTAAGAGTTAGTTTCTCATTGAAACTCACATATGAGACTTTTGGATTTCATTCAATGCTAAAAGAGCTATTGTTTTTTTTTTCCTAATTATGAAGTGTAAAAATCTTTTAATTATGTTCTTAAGTGCTTTAATCATAACTTACATATTTTTTAGTGCACCGAATCAATCTTGACTTTCAATTTGTAATTGTCTAAGCCAAACTTGTCACTAGAATTCTTGATCACTTTCTCTTCCATTGTAAACCTTGTAAGTTAATTTTAATTGTAAGTGTGAGGTATTAGTTAAGTAATTGAAAAGTAAAGTATTTCTTAAGGGTGTGATTGTTAAAGGACCACTAGAATCAATAATTTGAGTTTGAAAAAGTTGGAGGCTTGATTGAAAAATTTAAAAGATGAACCCTCAATTTGAATTAGAATCTGAGGAGAATGGATATAAAATCAAAGTTCGTTTTCATTGTCTCTTCGTTTTCTCTTTATGTAATTAAATTATCATTAGCATTCATGGTTGTTAACACCCTCTACTCTTTTGGATGTCCATCTAATTGAATTACGTTAGACTTCACATTTGGTATGATTACCATGGCATAACCCCAAATATGGCAGCATGCTAAAAGATTAGTTCTCAAATAATATTTTTGATAATTTCATTAAAAAGTTTAATTATGTCAATATAAGAATTTATGATAACTTATTTTGTTGTTGGTGTGGCATAAGTTGGAGAATGTTCAGCTTCAGGCAAAAGGATGGTTGGGGTTATCCCAAGGATAATTATATGATTTATATAACTGGTGCAACTTCCTGAACTGCTGAGACAGCTAATAGCTAGCAATGGTTGGTAGGTTTGAATCTCTACAGTTGGGCTGTTAAAAGTCCTATATAAATGTAGCTTGAGGTCTTTAGCATATGCCACTGGGAGTTTAGCATGGGCCTGCGAAAAGGGTTTTCCTTTATTGTAATTTCAAAGCGAAGTAGATCCTATACCTGTGAAGACTTGTGATTGAAAATTAGGAGTTGCAGAAGAGTAAGGATAGAGAAGATGGCGGCTTCTTCAGAGAGAAACAGTACTAGACATCTGCTTGCAATGAGGGATGGCCCTCCAGAAGAGAGCGCAAGAGAGCTGGTTTTTGAGTCCAGAAAGGGTGGCTTTAGGACCATTCCTTTCATCATAGGTACTCAGATGTATTCACCATTTTTCTTTACTAAAAGTTTCTCATCATCTCTTTTTACCGATGTTCCACCATTTTTTTTATTTTTTATTTTGATGAATTACAGTGAATGAGTCCTTTGAGAAGGTGGCAAGCTATGGATTGCTGCCCAATATGATCTTCTACATGTTAAATGATTATCATATGGAGGTGGCCAACGCAACAACCATTTTGTTCCTGTGGTCAGCTCTATCTAGTGGGTTAGCCTTGGTGGGCGCTTTCCTCTCTGATTCCTACTTGGGTCGGTTTAGGGTCATTGCCCTTGGCTCCTTCTCTAGCCTTCTTGTAAGTATCTTCTTATAGGTTACCCCAGAGTAATTGAAATAATATCCATGTTGATTAATATCTATTCATTTTCTATGTGTGTAGGGCATGACACTTTTGTGGTTAACAGCCATGAATCCACAGCTAAAGCCTCCTCCTTGCAGCCCATTGAGCAGCAGCTGCCACTCAGCAACGCTTGCCCAGCTTATTTTCTTCCTTTCCTCCTTGGTGTTCATTTCCATTGGAGCAGGCTGTATCAGGCCATGTTCCATGGCCTTTGGTGCAGATCAATTAGACAACAAAAAGAACTCCAACAATGAGAGGCTACAGCAAAGCTTCATCAATTGGTACTATGCTTCAATTGGGGTTTCAGCGATTTTAGCATTGACTGTTATAATCTATATTCAAGACCAGTATGGATGGAGAGTGGGCTTTGGAGTTCCTGCCATTCTAATGCTCTTGTCACTTGTCATGTTCTTGTTGGGTTCTTCTCTTTATATTAAAGTAAATACTGAGAAAAGCTTCTTCACTGGCTTCTTCCAAGTGCCTGTAGCTGCTTTTAGGAACAGAAATCTTGCCTTGCCAGATCAGGATTCAGCTTACAATCGCAGCCACAACTCCTTCCTCACTGCTCCCACCATGAAACTAAGGTACTACATGAATTAACAATTGACTAAAAAATTGAGGGTTTATTATGATAAATATATTTTTTTTCCCTGATCAGGTACTTTAACAAAGCTTGCATCATCAGAGATCCCCAACAGGACTTAAACCCCCATGGCTATGCTTTAAATCCATGGAAACTCTGCACCATTGATCAAGTAGAATTCCTCAAAGCAGTTCTGAGAGTCATCCCAATTTGTTCCTCTGGTATCATGATTCTACTCAGTATGTTCCAGCAGTCATTCTCCATAATCCAAGCAAATTCCATGGACAGACACCTCTTCCCCAGCATCCAAATTCCAGCAGGATCATTCACTGTATTTACAATCATCACAATGACAGTTTATGTGGTGATCTATGACCGGGTTTTAACTCCAATTCTAGTGAAATACACTGGAAATCCTCGTGGGGTCAGCACCAAACTGCGCATGGGGCTCGGGCTACTGCTATCGATAGTGGGCACGGTGCTGTGTGCAATAGTAGAGAGCATAAGGAGGAGATCTGCCATCAACGAAGGGTTGGCTGATAAACCAGATGCGGTAACAAGCATGTCTGCAATGTGGTTGATCCCACAATACAGCTTGTTTGGGCTGGCTGAAGCTATGAATGCAGTTGGACAGATAGAATTCTATTACTCTCAGTTTCCCAAGAGCATGTACAGCATGGGAATGGCTCTTCATACCCTCTCAACTGCTCTATCCAGCTTGGTGGGGGCGGCTCTGGTGAGGATTGTTGATGGGGTTACAGGGAAGGGAGGGAATGTTAGTTGGCTTTCAAGTAATATTAACAAAGGCCATTTAGATTACTATTATTGGCTTCTCACTGTGATGGGTGTGGTCAATTTGGGGTATTATTTCCTTTGTTGTTGGGCATATGGACCTATGGATGGTGAGCCTCTGGTAAGGGATGAAATGGTTGAAAGTGAAGACAGGCCTCAAAGTAGAGCAACTCCGTTAGCTTGATTTTCATGTTTTTGGATGTTTGGGAAGTAATCTTGGTTGAGATCTTCAAACATCTTGAACTCCGAAAATGTAGATACAAATACCTCATTTCATTGCAGATATTGTAAAAATAATATATTTCAGATTTTTCTTGTCATTGAGCAAACCATTGTCATCCAATTACTTCTTTGAATTAATCTCATTAAATATATTATAAAATAATATTAATATATGTATTATTTGATATATATATATATATATATATATATATATATATATATATATATATATTATTTTATATATTGAATAATATAATATAAAAAAATATTTATAAAGTTAAAATATTTTAATCATGAATATTGTTCAATGTAAGAAATTTTTTTTTTAAAATAGAAAATATTGAAATGTAATATAATTTTTATTTTAAAGATTGAAAAATAATATATATTTCATGTTATATTTTTATTCATTTGACAAACTTTTATATATATATATATATATCCTATATCATGCCTATTAAATATAATATCTAAGGATATCATATTTCAATGAAAATCATATCTATTTTCTATGTAATTAGATATGATATCTTATAACATACATACCCTTTCATATCTTATCGTGCTAAATAATCTAATATAATCTAAGGCCAAAGCATGGTAATATTCCATGCAACTTAACTTAAAACATATCTTGAATACATAATATATATGTCATCGTATATTTTTCTTGCATATATAATATTTTATATTATATCTGTTATAATATAAATTTCAGCCATTTAATTAAAAGAGATAGAATAATCCCAAATTTGTAAATCTACCATTCATATTTATTAAGATAAAAAATAATTTATTTTTAACAAAAATGCCCCTATATTTTTCTTATAAAAATAACATTTTCTATAAAAACTTATATGAAAATAGTTAAAATATTGAATGACATTAAAGTTAAAAACGAGTAATTTTTCATACCTTTGGGAATGTGCCTTTTCACTCCCCAAGGCAATTTTATAAATTCCTATTACCTAATCAACCTATATATGGTTGATCTTGTAAACATTATTGAAGAATAAATTTAAGGTAATTTTTGTAAAATATTATGAATTAAAAATACGAGGAAGATTAAGAAAATGGCATTATGTGTAGATGTATAATGTCCTTTTATGGAATAGGTTATTCATATTAGTTTTTTGAGAATTTATTATAAAAATATGATAAATTTTGAGAATATATTTAGATTATATTTGGTTTTCAAGGAATACTAAAGAAATAAATAAAAATGATTTTCTTAAATTTGGTTATCCTATAAAAAAACTCGAATATAATTAAAACTAGTTAGAAACTTATATCTTTTTAAATTATTTAATATTTATATTGTTAAATTAAAATATTAAATAATATAAGATTAAATAATTTAAATATATATAAATTTTAAATTAATTTTAATTATATTGATTATATATATATATATATATATATATATATATATATATATATATATATATATATATATATATATATATAACAAAATATGAGAAAACCATTTCCTTAATTTTTTTCTCAAGTATTTTCCAAAAACCAAATATAACCTTAGTTCTTGAAAAAACTAGTTAAAAAAAAGTTAGAGGAAAAAATGGAAGGAAAAGATTTCTGCTATTGTATTTCTTCAAATTATTATTATTATTATTTTATTTTTTATATAAAGAATAAAGAATTTAAAAATGTATCAATTTTTATATAGTCTTAGGTTATGTTTGATTCCTAAAAAATATTGATTTTTTCATATTTGATCATCCTATGAAAAATATAAAAGAAAATCAAATATAATTAAAATTAGTTCATAACTTATATATTTTTAAATTATTTAATCTTTATATCGATAAATTAAAATAAGTAAAATGAATTTAAAGTAACAAATAAAAATGATTTATCGATTTTTAATCTCTTTTTTTATTTTCCTTCACTTTTTATTATTTTTTTACTTTTCCTTTGTATTTTTTTTCCTTTATATTTTCCCTCAAAATTTTCCAGGACCAAATATAGTCTTACTGAATTTATTTATTTTTATTGTTTTTAATAAGTTAGATAAAAGAATGTGATATATTGTTTTCTTTTTAAAATTTTAAAAATAATTTTCATAATTCAAATGAAGTAAATTTCTAGGGAGATTTTCGTATAAAACAAGCAATTGACATAATGCAATTGCACACTAATCTAAAATTGGTTTAGCGTATGGACCTTAAATAAATATGTGCTATGCATTTACTTTGTGGGTAAAAGCCATGTCATTTAATAGATGATTTCTATAATTGGTTTAGCATATTGACCTTAAATTAATGGGTTTGGTTCCAGAAAATACTAGGGAAAGAAAAAATTGTTAAGAAAAATGGTTTCCTCATGTTTGGTTTCATTATAGAAAATATATTGTAAATCCTGCATTTTCGCATGATACGTTTCCACTCGATAACGAAACTTGTTTTTTATTTATTTGATGAAAATATGATTTTTAGAAAAGATTTGGATTCACCACTTATTTTTTATTTATTTTTTTAAGGGAAAATAAAATAAGAAAAAAAATCTCAAGTGTGACTCCTTATTTGGAAAAGACAGTCTATGAAAAATCAAAGTCTTATCCGGGGCTCAGGTTACTTATTAAGAAGGTACGGTAAATACCGTAGCACCCCTCTAAACCCCTAAAAATAGGTCTCTATTAAATAAGGCAAAGCAAACAAGACAATTACCTAGGAAAGTAATGAATACCAATGAAATGATCAAATAATAAAACAAATAATGCATAAGAATAAGCAAAGTAGGAGTGTGAGTTTACTCCATGCATAAGAATAAGCAAATTGAATTCTATTACTCCATGCTTTTGTTGAGAAATAAAAAATTTCTAATTCAAATTTTATTATCTTAGTGTTGTTATTTTCATTTTTAATTGAGGAATTTATATCATTTAATTTAAATGGGTTATACTACGTGTTACATATTTAGAGCGGACTTGGAATTTGATGGTCTAGCTTTGTAGTCTTGGAACCTCTCTGCTCAGTCCAGCAGGTCGAAGAATTCAAAACACTTATCAGATTCCTCCCCTATGGGCCAGCGGCATCGTTATCGCCATGAGCATTAGCCAATACTCTGTCCCAGTGATACAAGCCAGCATTATGGACAGGCACCTCACACCCAACTTCCAAATTCCACAAACCTCCTTTGGTGTCTTTGGAGTCCTCCCTTTGACCATATGGGTCGGCCTATTATCGCTCCCCTTCTATCAAAATACACCAAAAGGCCCCATGGACTTAGCCTCAAACAGCGTATGGGGGTCGGCCTATTGACCTCATGAGCAGGCATGGTGGAAAGGAAGCGAAGAAACACAACAATCCAATCAGGACTCTCAGAAAATCCAATGGCAGTGGTGAACATGTCTGCATTTTGGCTAGTGCCACAATCTTGCCTGGTTGGACTAGCTAAGGCTTTCAATGCAGTAGGGCAAATAGAATTCTAATACTCCCAGTTCCCTAAGACCATGGCTATAGCTAACCTGGCAGGGAGTATAGTAACAAAATTGTGAATGATGTGACCAGAAGGGGTGGGAAGGTGAGTTGGGTGTCAAATAACCTGAACAAGGCTCACTATGATTACTATTATTGGCTTCTTGCCATTCTGAATCTCATCAATTTCTTGTATCATCTTGTTTGTGCCTGGGCTTATGGTCCTGTGAGGAAAACAAGGTGTGGAATGAGGAGGAAGTCATGGAAGAATAGGGGATGACCAACTCCTAACTTTGCATGTCCATTATCAATATTGGTAGAAGAATGGAACAAGTATTAATCAACTAGCACATTGGTATCTTCAAGGGCTAAGGAAGAAGTTTTTGCCTCACATGGAAAATTCATTATTGTTAAAGGATAAATCTCCTTGTTTCATCTCTAATGTTGACTTAATTCCTAGGATGTCCAATGGTGTTAAAGAATTAAAGGAACAAATTCTCTTATTCTATCTCGAACATTAACTCAATGCTGACTTCTTCCATCATAAGGAAATACTGTCATTGGTATTAAAAGAATGAATTTCCTACACTAATTTTAGCATACCTTCTTTGGGGACAAAGAGCTAAGTTGGTCAAAGCCGAAAAAGACACCCATCAAGCTTAGAGAACTCAAGGGATAAGTCTTCTTACTTAATATCTAAAGTTGACTTTAACATAGGCTCATGCTCTAAAGCACCAACTAAAAGGTCAAGGAAAGCATCATTGGCAAAACACTTTAGTTTTTCACTTCTTCCAACTTAGTGTTTGTGCCAATTATGATATTAGTGGCACTTTAATGAGAAATTAACTAATATGTCCACGCCATAATCAACCCCATAAAAACTATTGAAAGGACTTATTCAACCTCGAAATTTTACACCCCAAAGATGATACACCATTTGCACCTAGTGTGGTGCAAGTTAGAAGTCAAACTACTAAATTTGCTTTATTAGCTTTGTTCTCTATCCAACAAATGTAGGATATGATCATGCTCAATATGGTGGATCATTACTAAGTTAGCTAATAGAAGTTATACCATGGCTTGATTAGTTCATGTTATGATGATAGCAAAAACAAGTATTAAATTTAAGATTTTACAATTTAGCGTGATAGTCAAGAATATTTTTTTTGAGCAATCAAGAAGAAGTACATAGAGCAAAAGAGGAAATCAAGAAGGTTTATCATCATCATCTTTAGGCAATTTTTATATAGAATTATGGGTGCACTTAGTTAGAAATGCATATCATTATTGTTAAAGCACCTAACACCTAACACTCCAAAAACTCATCCAATTGAATTCAAGCCAATCTTAAATTTTTTACAAAATTGAAATATTATGAGCTGTTTAAGGTTATTTGTACAATAAATTTTTACATTTTTTGTATGTTTGATCAGTGGTTGATCAAAATGATTGACTGGTTAACCCACGTGGTCTACCAATTAAGGAAAAATTTTCAAAAATGATTGACAGAAGACACCAATTGATGACTAGTGAACCGGTCTATTGTGCAAGTCAATCGATCGAATCTAAATGTGTCCAACAACTAATTTGGGTTTTTAAATTTTATTTAAAGGCTTCAAGCTTCATATGTTACTTAGAAAAGAGTTTCTAATCATTATTAATTTTTTTTAGGCATTAGAAAAATATTTTGAGTGCATCAATAGCATATTAAAATAAATAACCATTATCCAACGTCAAATACATATATGTAAAAATCCACTCCAATAAATAACTCCATAAATTAAGAGCAATCAAACATTAACCATATTTATTTCTTTAATTTTAAAATTTTCTAATATAACTTCCTAGTATAAAGTTCTAAAAAGAAATAATATAAGGGAATACTTTCATTATCAAATTTTCTTAAACTTAAGAGCTTGTTTGATCGTGTGATTGAAAAACACTGTTTTATTTTTAAAAACAAAAAATTATTTTTAAAATTTTCTAACATTATTTAATCATTGTTCTCTAAAAAAAAAATAGATAATAATTTTTAAAAAACAAATAAAAATTGTTTTCATCGGTTTTAAAAATAAAAGAAAAACATGGCCCATTTGACCATATTTTCTTAAACTTTTTTTTATAAACTAAACCCGTTTATTCATTGTTTTCTAAAACTTACTTTAAAAAAAATGAACAAGGTTTTTAGAAAAATTGATAATCCAACAAACATAAAATGATAAGTCCGAGGAAACACCAATAAGAGAAGAAAAGAAAAAAAATAGTATTAAAGGAAGAAATTGACCAAAAAAAGAAAAGAAAAGAAAAAGAAAAAGTTAATTATTGATCAAAGAAATAGATGGAAAGTCCTTTTATAAGTTAAAAAATATTTTATTCCTTTTAAGTAAATATTTCTTAAATAAAATTAAAACTATCTTTTTTTTTTTTCCTTTTTCTTTTTTTGAAGTAATGACTTTATGTTATATTTGTTTTTTCAATGACCCATTTAACAAAGGAAATATTCCCTCAAATTCTTCATTATTATATAAATTGGTGTACGTCTTTCATCTCAGCAGGCCCATTGGGCCAATAATAATGCAAGGTTAAGCCCTATACATAATTCATAACGTCGAGACATTGAAATACTGTCCTCGAGGAAAATGTCCTACGGCTAACCAGATCGTGAATCCACATCCAGACGAAATCGGCCCCGTTCATAATTTAATGGACTGAAAAAGTTGGAATACCATTTTTAAGAAAAGTTTAAATTTGCAAATTCTATATATATGACGATTTATTTTAAATTTTATTTTTGCAAACATTTTGCTATTTTTCAATTTTATTTCTGTGATATTTTTTACTTTTTATTATACAATGACTTTTCAGTAAATTTTAAAAGAAAAAAATAAAATAAAAATGTGATGTATTAATGAATTAATTTTATTTTCTGTCATGAGGTTTTGGTTATATACATGTAATCTCATAAATTTGGACTCTCTTATTTTAGATAAAAAAACATGAGATGATAGAGGAGGTATTGAATGAAATTTAAAATTAATGGGTATTAATTGTATTTAAGTAAAACTTGAAGGGTGGTGAATAAAATTAAACTTATATTAATTTATAATATAGATAAATTTTTATATATTATCATATTCGTCAGGCAAATTGGTATATTCATAAAAATGGCCCGGACACAAAACTTTTATTAAATCCAGCTGACCAGAAACTCTATATATACGACGCTAAGTGGTGTAAGTTCTCACCGTCGGATCACGCTACAATCCTCATCAGTGAGCTTGTGATATCAAAATCTCCGGTGGTGACCATGGCTCCGATTGCAGTTGGCGACGTTATTCCGGACGGCACTCTGGCTTATTTCGATGAGCAAGATCAGCTCCAGCAGGCTTCAGTGCACTCCCTCGCTGCCGGCAAGAAGGTCATCATTTTCGGTGTTCCCGGTGCTTTCACTCCCACTTGCAGGTAATCTAAGAGGATCCGACGGTTTTTGTCGATTAATATCCTGTTTGGTTGATGAGAAAATGGAGAATAAAAGGGTAGAGGTTAATGTTTTGGATTAATAGAGTTATTTGCTTTTTTTAAGGCTTCGTCGAGTTTGAGAAATTGGGACTGTACGGTTCCGAAGATTATTTTTCTCCATTTTCTCGGGAACCAAACGGCTCTTTTCTGTTTTAAAATATCGCGGCCCCTTCTCTGGGCCGGCGATGTTGGATTGATGAGTGTTTGTCTTTGTGACCATGTCGCAGCGTGAAGCACGTGCCAGGCTTCATTGAGAAAGCAGGAGAGCTGAAATCAAAGGGCATTGATGAAATTCTGCTCCTTAGCGGTATGTATGTCTGACCCTTTTTTTTAATCATATTATAATTTTGATTTAATGCATCCTAGTATGATCACATACCCATAAATTTCACTATTTGATACCTATCTCAGTTATTCGATAGAATTAAAATTTTAGGGCAGAAAAAACTGTGGTCAACAGTGAATTATGTCATTAAACAGTGCCTTATGTGAAATTTTATTTTTGAGGGCATTTAATTTGAGATAGGTGAACTGTTAAATGCTAACGACATAGCGTCTTTCCATGAATGATCCTCCCCTGCTAAGTATTCGTTATTATTTTCCTCACGTTTCTTGTGCTCCTATTGCTCTCTTTTACAACGAAAGTCCTTGTTTGATCCCTGAGAATTTGAGGGAAAATGCAAGGAAGAAAATAAATGCAAAAAGTAGAAGTAAAATAAAAAATAGATTTAGGCTATGTTTGATTCCCGGAATTGTAGGGAAAATGCAAGAATTAATAAATAGAGAGGCAAAGTAAAGAAAGAAAGAAATCGAAGGAAAATAAAAAATAGATTTAAAGACAATAAATTAGTTTTGTACTTGTACTATGATTCAGTAATAGCAACATGAGTCATTGACTATTTAATTGTATTTGAGTAATGTTTATTTAAACAGGCGAGTGCGTCTTTTTGTTTCTGAAAGTGAAAAACTAGGAAGAATGCTTCTTTGTTATCAGATTTTTAATAACTAATCTTGCAAATGGATGCTGAAGATGGTAGTTTGATAAGTTGTGGGATGAAACTGGTGGTGGTTCAGAGTAAATGAAAATAATGATCTATAAGATTAGTTTTTAGAACTTGTCTTAAGGGTTTGTTGGGAATGATTTTTGAAAGGGCTAATTTTTTTATTGGATGCTTAACAAATTTTTTTAAATCACTTTTAAAAATCGAGTGAATCACTATAGTCACTTGAAGTGATTCTTGGATAATTGTTTGATAGGTAATTCTTCCAAAAATCACTATTGAAGCACTTTTTTTTTTTTTTTTTTTTTTTAAGTTTATATTGAAACATTAAAGGGGTGTTTGATAAAACTTAATATTTATTACTTAATGACTTAAATTGACTTTAAGTTAACTTAAAATTTATTACTTAATTTTTACTTTAAGTATTAAGGTTGTTTGATAAGATTAACTTAAAACATATTTTAAATTATAAAATTGACATTTATCCTCATAAATTATAAATTATAATTAGGGCCAAGAAGATTGAGTAATAGTGGAGGTGGTGAAGTACTCAGGGCAAAGAAAATTGAGTAATAGTGGAGGTGGTGGAGTACTCGCAAAGGAAATCAGAGAGGTAATTAGGGTAAAAAAGTAAATTAAAAATGTGGACTTAAGAATAAGTTAATTGGTTTTACTTATTACTTAAAGTTGTTTTTTATTTAAGTTATACCATTAAGTTATTTTATCAAACATAATTTAGCTAATGACTTAAATTAAGTTATTAAGTCAATTTACCAAACATCCACTAAATGATTTTCGTTGGAAGCGTTTTTAATAGAAGCTTTACTACAAAGTGCTAAAGACAAAAAGATTTTAACTAGAATCACTCCCAAATGGACCCAAAATACAAAACTGCTCTTTGAGATAATATGCCACTATAAGACTCTCATAATGACATCATTTGATCATTCATTTGGTTTTGGGAAGCCTATAAAAGTAGCCTCGGGTGGGAATAAAATAAATATTCAAATAGGCTCACAGAAGTCAAACTTCTTTGTTATTAAACTAAGTTGATTGCATCTAGGTTTTATATCCTGACTTGCTCCCATCAAACCTAAATCCCAGTGTCCAATGAACTATAGCCTGGTCGACTGGGTCATACAACATCTTTTATATTTCTTAAAGAAAAGTGTTTTGTTTTATCTCATGCTATATTTTTTATGCTATTTGAAGATTCCTTGGTACCTTTACAGATCTCAAGGGTGTTTTGGAGTTATTTTTCAGTTGATATACTTCAATTCTGCTATTGAATTTCAACATGCTACTTGAACAAAGAGTATTCCACTCCCTGGTTAAAGTTCAATGGATTTCAGAAATAAGCTCACTTATTTATCATGCATCAGGGCCCCTCCAACTGTAGGTTGTTGCCATGTTGAATGCATGTTTGAACCATTTTGGCCAGGGTTTTCTTTTTCTTTCTGAACACATCATTACACCTGCCTGATGTTTCAGAAGTGGAGGAATTCATAAGGGTTGCTAGCTTCTGTGAATCTGAGTCGAATTTAAACTTCAAAACCTTGTAAACCCAAAGTCAGATCTGGTTTAAAGTTTTGATGAAACATTGACATCTTGTTTGAAACAAGAGCATTGTCTTATGTTTTATTTTTTGGTTGGAAAGATAGTGGAATGAGTTTTTTGAAGGAGCAAGCAGAAAAGCTCTTGAATCTCTTTGTCTTGTTACTAAATGTGGGGAATGAAGCAGCTTAACTTTTCCCCAATTTGTTTTTTTTGCTAATTTTGGTTTTTGATCCTATTTGCAGTTAATGACCCCTTTGTGATGAAGGCATGGGCAAAAACTTACCCTGATAACAAGGATGTGAAGTTCCTGGCTGATGGCTCAGCAACATACACGCATGCGCTTGGCCTTGAGCTTGATCTTTCAGAGAAAGGCCTCGGCACTCGGTCCAGGAGATTTGCCCTCTTGGTGGATGACCTTAAGGTGAAGGTTGCAAACGTTGAAGCTGGGGGAGAGTTCACTGTTTCTAGTGCTGATGACATCCTCAAAGCTATCTGAATCACTGTTTCTAGTGCTGATGACATCATCAAAGCTATCTGAATCCTTGGTTTTTATCGTGCCTCGTGTCTCTGAGCATTCCATCCCTCTAGTTTTATCGCTGCTAGCCAGTCTTTTGATTTCATTATGGATCTAAAAGTGTTTTGCTTAAACTAGTTTCGCTGGTGTTTGTGGAAATAAAAAACTCTTGCCTCTTTTACCATTTCTTTGGTCCATTGAGATAGTGGGGATGCTGATACAATGCTCTACTCATACCAGCTATATGTACGTAATTATACAGCAAGGTTGACAGTGATCAGACCACTGGAAACGAAGCAAAAGTGATTTTGTGGTCATCTGGAAGATTCCCAGTTGGACCCCAAAAAAATAAAAAATAAAATGAAAAATAAGGTTGTTTGGCCATTTGGAAATGGAACCAAGTAATGCCATAGGAGCCAATAGAAACATCCAGATGGGATATTCGTAGTGGTTACCGTAAACCGCCAAAGCCAGAACCTAGAGGTGAGGTTCCTGCATACAGCCAAAGCAGATGCCAGTGGCAGTATGCCAACTCCATTATATTCCTTGGGACACAAATGGGATTTGCCCATTTCTCTGTTTGAACATTCTGAGACGAGTGAGATGGATTTTATAAGCATATCTGGGGCTTCGGATCATGGGTGGATGTGTCCCCCAGACTCCCAGTTAATGTTGAAGATGAGCTCAACAGCCACCCCTAACTAATAAGAGAAAACAGCTCAAATGAGAAACTTTATTCATCTGTCACCCTTTATGCATTTGGCGATTTCCGGGTACATTTTGTTTGAATCCATTCCTTTATTTGTGTTGTCATTGTGTAGTTTTTATCAAGTCAAGTCACGGGACAAATCAACGGCACTTTCCTAAATGGCAAGTATACAGGGAAGTCATCCAAAAAATCTTATAGGACATTTATTAAGTGATGTAAGATTTACAAAAGATTTTTGGTGATCATCTCTGAAGCATGCCATGAACAGCCTCAAATGATATTATATCAAATGATCATTTAATTTTAAAACTTAAATTATAAGATAATAAGCCAATTTTATATACCACTTGAACTTATGACTTAAATGATAAGTTATCGGTACGATTCAAAAGCTTTAAGTTATTCAATAATAGTGAGTCGGCAATGTATATTAATTGATATAAGTCATTTAAGTTGCAATAATCAATAAACTATAGTTCATCTCATCTTAGAATAAAGGGTTAACTTCATTCACTTTTTATTAGGCTTGAGTTAAATATATCAAGTCACCATTAATTTAAAATTTTTTAAATATTTTCCTTCATCTTCTCATTTGTTACTTTTGATTCATTTCTCCTTTAGTTTAAAATAAAGAAAATATGTAATGAAATGTTAAATTCGTAATAGTTAAATATATTTACTTCAAACCTAAAAGAAGGCCAGTAGAATTTATCTAAAAATAAAAGCAAAAGAATTTGTAACACTGTGAAATAAAATGAAATCAAACAAGTATTTGTTCTATTTTTAAAAGTAATTGAAATTTTCGTAAAATTATTAATTATTAAAAGAGAAAATAGAAAAAGAAATCAAATTAGAAAATGGAGTTTCAAGGCTTTTACTTTTTTTTGTCTTTTATTAACAGCCATGGACTTTTCAAAATAGGAATCACCCCCACAACACTACTGACTTAGCCTAGCTACCCTTAAATATTCAAGTGAAAATTTTATATTTACTAATGTCATCTTCCTCAATACCAACCCCTCCCTTCAATTCACAAGTTCCTCCAAACTCAGTAATCTCACTCAATTTCCATGCCTTAGGTTGGCTTATATTTAATTTTCACTAGTGGTCCATCTTCAATGCAGTAATGCCTGCTTCAAAGGTTGCAGGCCTGCAGCCACAAAGCCTAGTAGTTGAACCATCTCTGCAGCCTCATAAATGACACCCATTTAACATATATAAACCACAACTCTTCCCCAACACAAAAACCCCACAGAAATGGCCATGAAAAAGTACTAATAAGATTAGCCATCATGATGAAAAGGTCCCAAAAATCATATACCCTCCTAACAAATCTTCTTTTATTATGTTTGACAGCCATAATGTCTTCCAACCAAATATTAAATTATACAAATCCGGGTTTAAATCCAAACATTATGAAGGGTTTTTACCTTTTAACTTTGGACTGGAGTGGTGAGACCAGCTCATTAGTTGTTTTTCTCGTCACCATTTGTCTATATGATCATGCTAATTAATAATTATATGGGTCTCATGGTTGGCCGGTCCATGCAACAACATATATCCTAATACAAAGCCCCAATTAGACAAATTTTTTCTGGCCTATCTTGTGGGGACATTTGTATTAAAAACACAGATTTCATTATCATGATGCTTGGCAAAATTCACTTATTTTTCAATTGATTTATGTTGAACAGTTTTCAATCCATGGAGGGCCGGACACTGAGGAAATGCCAGAGCTTCATACTCCATAGTTGTTTTCTCTTTAATTTTTTGGTTTCATTTGGATGGATTCCAGTTCAATTGTATGGAAAGAAAGCTGGAACTTACTAGAAAATGGCATTATTCTTTGTTAAAACATTGGGGTGAGGCCTATAGGACCACCACTTTGCTTGTTATTTTCTGCAGGCCAAAGTGAAGCTGGCAATTTTACCCCTATGTTGAAAGGTGACAAACATTCTCTATATGAAGAGATTTTGGGTTCCATGTTCTGTACGTTGTCTGTAAATACTAAATAATTCAAACTAGCCTGAAACTAGGGTTCATTTACTGCCTATTCCGGCAACATTTGGAACCCAGTTCCAAACAATAATAGTAATTCAATAACAAAACCTAATGCTCTGTCCTCGAGACATTATTACATGCATCAAGAAAATGACAAACTAGCTTAATGTTGAATTTTACTGCAAAATTCCTTGGTAAGCAAACAAAAAATCAATGGTGACTAATTTCTCTAGATTTGGTAACCTAGTATGTCTAACTTTTTGAATACAAGTTTGCTGATTTTGCTATGGGAATGTCTACATTATGCTGAAACCTTTACTCAAAAGCAAGAGTGTCGACATTCAGCTAAGGCCCATTGTCAATAATCACCCAATGAAGGTAGATTCAATTTGGGTTGTGAACTGGGTTCTCCCTGAAGGCAGCAGCTAGATTATAGGGATCCTGTTCCATAACAATGAGACATAATCCTTGAAGTATCAGAACTTTTATAGGTTGCCCAATTTGAAAAATTAATGCTTCTGGTCATGTTGAATTGAAGAAGTAAATGGAAGAACCATTGACACAAAAACCAGGTAGTCACAGAGTGAAAAAAGAATGGTCATTAATGAGTTTACAGTGGTTTGTTTCAGGACCTGGAGTTAATGAGATGAAAGAGAAGGGCCCTAGAAATTAGGGTTTTTTGTGCCCATCTTGGGAGCTATGGTGGGTAATGGAGAAATGGTAGGACCATGTTTTGTGTCACTTCTGTCCTCTTGCACGTGTATGCATAGGGATGATGATAAAGGCCATTTTGGTAAACTTAAAAATCCAACGGTCTCTTATTAATGGCAATGTCTGAGAGAATTAATGGTTCACGGTTCAAACTTAAAAAAGCTGTTAAAAAAAACTGTCCACTTTCACCATCTGTAAACCATTTTGAAAACTGAAAGTAGCTGAATTTCAAAAAGATTTTCAAGATTGATTTTCTTTTTCTATGGCATGTTGAAATTGAAGGTGTAAAAGATGAGAAGAGGGGGGAGAGGGTCAGAAGTATACTCGGGACTCTTGGGGGGTGTATTCAACATGGAAATCAATAATGTGACAGAAATGGGTTCCAGCACACTGAGTAAGGGGCTAGGTACCGTTTGAGGATGGGGGACCCATCTTGTAGCTTTCTGCATTTCAAAAAATTTTCTGTTGGATTTGAAATTTATTGAGGGGGATGAAAAGTGTAGTGACCCTTTGACTAGGCCTCCCTTCTCTCTCTCTCTCTCTCTCATGTTTATGTTATTTATTGTTTTTTTCCTTGAAACCACAAGACAAGCCTCCATATCTTCTCGCTCTGCCAGGTCCCCAACACTTCCAGACGCTGTTCTTCTCCTCTCTTCTTCTCAACTTTCTTCTTTCAAGCCCCCCTTTTTCTTTTGCTTTAACGGAACTTTTTAAGGACTTCAATATATATACACTACTTGCTGTAGCTGAGGGGGCTACTGTATAAGCTCTTGTTCTTGTTTGTGGTCTTGAGGGAAGATGAGCGCTTCGAAGTTCATTAAATGTGTTACAGTTGGAGATGGAGCTGTAGGGAAAACCTGTATGCTAATTTGTTACACAAGTAACAAGTTCCCCACTGTAAGTCTCTCGATACCCATCTCATAAAAAACCCCTTTTTATACTATTCTAGTAGTTTTTGTACCATCTGTGAGTTTTTCCTGTCTATTTTGTTCATGGGTTTTTTTTTCTGTAAACCCCAACATTAAATGATCACAGCTATTCAGGTTGGTTTTCCCTTGATTTTTCTTCTGTTCTTTTTTTTTTTTTTTTGGGTACTTGCTTCAGATTATTGGGTGTGTTATAGTTTCAGATTGTGTATGCATCTTTGAAGCATTAAGGCTGGGATCTCTCTTTCTCATATTTTTGTGCTTTTTTCTTGAGGCAGGACTATATACCTACAGTGTTTGACAATTTCAGTGCTAATGTAGCTGTGGATGGGAGCATTGTCAACTTGGGTCTTTGGGATACTGCAGGTATAGGGTTTTCCCTACAGATACTCACCTCCTTTGTTCTATTGTTTATGGTTTCTTGATGGGTCTTTAGGGTTTTGACTGGTCCTTCATTTCTGACCAATTTTTTTTTTCTCTGCTTTAAAGGTCAGGAAGACTATAGCAGGTTGAGGCCACTGAGTTATAGAGGTGCAGACATATTTGTTTTAGCTTTTTCATTGATCAGCAGGGCAAGCTATGAAAATGTTCTCAAGAAGGTACTGATTTCAATGCTAATTTTTGCGCCCTTTTATCCTTCTGTACTTTGCTCTTTATCTCTTTCCCTTTACTTTTCTTGTTTCTACTTTTGGATCGTGTTTGAAACAAGCGGATCATTTTCATTTCAAACTAAAGCCTACTTGGTTGTGTCCGCCTTGCAGTGTGTTAACTCTTAATCTCCCTGATCTTTTAAGTTAGAAAAAGATGGATCATTTTCAAGTAGTGGGTCCTTTCTTTCTAAACTTTTTCAGCTTTCTGCACCAGTGATTGATATTTTCCTGGACTTTTCTTTCAGTGGATGCCTGAACTTCGGCGATTTGCACCCAATGTTCCAATCGTTCTTGTTGGAACAAAGTTAGGTATGTCCACATCCTCACAAAATTCTTCAACTTGGTTTTGTGTATCAGTCTCTTCTGCATTGAGATATGGCCTCCTTTTTCTCCTTGCAGATCTTCGTGAAGACAAAGGATATCTAGCTGATCATATGGGATCCAATGTCATAACATCTGCCCAAGTATGTATTATTTAATCCTCGATCGAAAGTACCTGGTTTATGTAAAAGGGAGCTGAATTACTTGTGATATGTAGGGAGAGGAACTGAGGAAGCAGATTGGTGCAGCAGCTTATATTGAGTGCAGTTCTAAGACTCAACAGGTATCAAATTAAACTCAGGAAGAGAAATTCAAGGATGTTTCTGAAGTTCAAATTTTCGGTTACTGAAAGAAATGCTCTTGTTATTGTTAATTGCTGATTTGATGATGATTTCTTTCAACTAAATTTATTTCCTTCATATGTGTGATGTCGTAGAATGTCAAAGCGGTTTTTGATACTGCAATCAAGGTTGTTCTCCAACCTCCAAGGAGGAAGGAGGTGGCCAGGAAGAAGAGGCGCAGAAGCACAGGGTGCTCAATTGTGTAAGTTCCCCTGACTCCCCTTTATTGGGAAGGTTTTATTTTGCTCAAAATATACTTCTGTCCTTTACTGAATAAGGCCTACATGGGTAATTATTTGCCGGCCAGAATTTGGCAGAGTCCCCAACCTCCGGCTGAAAGGGTTCTTTCTGATGGATTTTTGCTAGAGCTAGCTATGATGACTTCACAAACTTGACTCATCCTTCTAAGGATGGATGCCTGGTTGTCCATGACCCACTACCTAACATTTTAGGCTTTTTAAATCATGAGTTTGAATTTGTTTTATGAAGGTCATGAGCTTGAATTTCAACAATGCTTATTTATTTCTCTTGGCGAGCCTATGAGCTTAAACATATATATGAAACGGTAGCTTTAACCAATCTTTCCATAGGCTAAGCCCTTCGGGTAAAAACCCAAAATAGTATTTCTTAGGAAGATGGTGATAATGATGATGACAATGATAAGGCCTTGTTTGGATAGCATCATGCCTTTGCTTTAGCTGAAAGTTGAACAAAGGTAAAAGTTTTAAAAAAGAGTTTTTAACTTGTCGGAATTTATATAAAACCGAATTATGTCAAATTATATACTTTGTGACTTGCTCCTAAATTTTTAAACGCAGTTCTTTAAACTGCAGGAGCATTGTATGCGGAGGCTGTGCTGCAGCATAAGGAGGGGGGGGCATGTTGAAACGAGGATGGGTGGTGATATCCAACCTTTGACAGGTTCTTTTGAAACTCACATTATATATATAATTTGTGTAGGGAGGTGTATTGCAGCTGAAGCAATACATTTTGATGTATCAAATTGTTAAGTTTGATATGACAAACTGGCAAGAAGGAAGAGCAAGTGGGAATTGTTCATTCTCTCATGCACTCTTGGCATCTTTTAATTTGTGGTTGTTGTGAAGAAGCAGGGAAGACTTATTTTTATATATTATTATTTTCAGAAGGATTGCTACCATTATTCTTTCCAGAGTAGAATCATTCCCCATGCCACTCTTCATGGGGAACCCTAACATCGGGTGCTAACCGTCCTGTAATAACTGATCAGATAAATTCAAGGTATCATTAGTGATAGGATTTGAACCCAAAATTATACGCTATTTACTGGGATCACACTTTCCAATGCTCGTCAACCTACCGGACTATCCTAACTGACTTTCAACTTAGAAATCCTTGAATTTAGCTACCTTGTGGTGGGTTTCAACTTGATAAAATAAAAGCATAATATGTGGTTAGATTAATCTTTCTAATCTCTATTTTGACCACTTCTTGATAAATCAAGGTTTTTGTAGCTTCAACATCCACCTCCAATTGGGATTTTGGAAAAATGGTTTTAGAAAAATGATTGCCAAGAAAAGTTTAATTTTAATAAATTAACTAATTTATTTTAATTCTAAACATGTCTCGTTTCATCGTCAATCCTAAACCAACCCTTCTAAGCCACCATTGGGCAACTTGTAGAAGCATTTGCAATTCATTCTATACATTTACTCCATTTTTTTCTCCATTTAATTACTCATCTTTCGAGTCTAATTAAACATTATTTCTACTATTTAACTTTTAACCAAACTTTTATTCAATCAAACTTTCAATAATTGACAAGGGGACCAAAGTTAGGCTTCAAAGCTAAAGGGAAAAATTCACGGTTTGGTAGTAAGACAATTAGTTGAACTGTGATTGAATCGAATGTACAAAAAATATATATTATTAAAATTTAAAATAATTATAAATAATTTAAAACATATATAAATAAATTAAAAATCAATAATTTTTTTATTTTGATATTATCCTATTAAATCATATATAAGTATCAAAATGTATTAATATTTTAAATTTTATTAAATGAAATATGTATAATATTTAAATATGAATATGTTAAAATGAAAAAAAAAATTATTTAATTTAATTATATATTAAAATTAATATATTCTATAATTTAAAATTTTATATATTATTTTACTTATATTATTTAATTATTTAATATTATAAAAAATATTAGAAAATAATATATTTTGCTTTTGCTTGCAATACTAAATAGCAAAATGTAAGAAGCCTAGTGGTGCTCCATGCCATTTCCTAACCTTGTGGGCAAAAAGTCCTTTAGGTGGATTTTTCTTTCATTGATTTTTTTCTTAAACTTAATATCATCAATCCCACATCGAAAGGAGGCCTTTAAATACATTCCTCATCCAAGGCTTATGACAGCCTTTGGGTTCAAGGTATAAGCCACTAAAGGCCAAAATGGGTTGGGTTATTTTTGCCTAAAAAGCATTAAAGGGAAGAGACGCTTTCGCGGGCTGTTGAGTTGGGCTTTTGACAAAAAAAATTAAAGAACCAATCAGCCCACATTTCGTGGGCTTGTGGGCTCAAACTTAATGTTAGAACCAATCAGCAAATAAAAGAAAATTAAAGGGATCATAATGTTAGAACTAACCGGAAATCACTGATTCAATAGTGAATTGAACCAGACTAAGCTCTGATCGATAGTCTGATCGGTCAAACCGGTCAGTCTAGTCCTGTTTTTAAAACCTTGATCCTGTGTGCATCAAAGGTCAAAAGCAAATACAGTCATTTTCTTATAGCTGGTCGCAAAAAGTTAAAAAACGTATCATCCACTTCCTACAACCTGGCGTGAACCGTTGGATAGGTTTAACATGATCAACAACAATTTACAGAGTACAATAGTATTCCCTCATTCGATCATTTAGGAAGTCCTTCCTCCTTCCTATGATGACTTCCATACAATTCTTATAAAAGTTGAAGAAGCGTGTACGACTTTCAAGAAAGTAATGGCAAGTGGAGACCTCCAGTCGTCCACCCACTTCCAAGGCCATGAAAAACACGTCTGGATCAAGGTCCAGTGGGCCCATCTTCAGCCCACATCACTATGGACGCAACGATGTGCTCCCCTGTGAACCCAATTCCTCAGTGAACTCTTTATCCAAATCCCAACACCTCAAACGGATCTCTCCATGTACATCACATGATTTTGTGGTCACTTCCCGAACGATTCAAGCTGCAAACCCCCGCCCCTTAAAATCAGGTTCCCTGTCCTTTCCAAACCTCTGAAAATGGATCTGCCCAATCGGAGCTGGAGCATCCATACCCGGCCCGAAATCATCCAGAAGTACGAAATTCTTGAGCGTGTCGGCGCCGGCGCCTACTCCGACGTGTACAAAGGCCGGCGTCTCTCCGACGACCTAATCGTCGCTCTCAAGGAGATCCACGACTACCAGTCGGCGTTCCGCGAAATCGAGGCGCTTCAGGTGCTTCAGAGCTCCCCGAATGTTGTCGTTTTGCACGAGTACTTCTGGAGCGAGGACGAGGACGCTGTTCTCGTTCTCGAGTTTTTGAGGACCGACTTGGCTTCCTTGATCAAAGACGCCAAAAGGAATTGGGAGGACGGGATCAGCGGCGGCGAGATCAAGCGATGGATGGTTCAGATTTTGCATGCGGTAGACGCGTGTCACCGGAATTCGATTGTGCATCGCGATTTGAAGCCCTCCAATTTGTTGATTTCCGAGACTGGCGTTCTTAAATTGGCGGATTTTGGGCAGGTAATGCTTTAAATTTGATGAATTTCACTTTTCATAACTCTTGGTTTGGTAGCCGAGAACATTCAGGAAAATAAACTATAGTTCTTATTTTGTTTAGTCTTCGTCAAATCTTGCATTTTTTTAACTTACTCTTCTTTTATCAATTAATGATGGAAAATTTGTGAATTTCCTGCTACCTAACTGTTAGTTTGGTTGCCGAGAAAACATAGGAAAAATGGATTGAAGTGTTACACTTATATTACTTTCTCTTTTTTGGGTTTTAATATAAAGCGGTGACTCTTTTCTTTTGATTTGTTCACTGAAGTTAGAACATCCTAACTAATATTTTCTACAGAATTAATTAGTGCTGCATTTGTTTAAATCATAGCGTTGAGTATCTTCATTTTTATGTCATTTATGTTTCTATATATTTTATCCAAAAGTTTTATGTTTCCTGATGAATTCAAGGTTTTTTGCTAAATCGATGTAAAACCACGATATATTGATATTTTTCTTATTGATTTCAATGAACATTTTAATGGAAGATTTATTCCATCTTCTAGTGGATTGGAGAAAAATGTGTCGTTATGTTTGGAATTTATTTTGATTCTGAGATTTGATTCCTTTCTATGGAAGGATTAATTCAAATATATCCGTCTTCATCTTGGAAGTCTTAAATTAGAAAACTGATTTTGATTAAATTGTTGTATCCACATGCATGGAATTTCTCATCATGCATTGGAAGAATTTTTAACTTTTTTATAATTAATAAAAATGATTTTGATTTTAAATTATGTGCCAAGGTGGGTACTAAAAATGAGAAATGTGTAGGCTTGCCACTAGGGCTGTAATTTGGGTAGGTTGTGAAGTAACTGAGTTCAACCCAAATTAAGAAACAATCAACCTGCAATTATGATTAGACTAGGATTACTCGGATTGATCTAGTTGTCACTACAATTAGACTGTCAATACTGCAGCAGGCACATTGTCATGTGATTCGCTTGATGCCCTAATTTTGTGAAGTTAATTCGAATTTTTCTCTTTCTCCCTCTTGCTTTTGCATTCTCAAGAGGTATTATAGAAATCCCTGATACAAGTACTCATAATCTTGTAGTGGAACAGGGAAAAGGTAGACATATGCTTTTTGTGAACTGAAACCCAGGACCACAGATTTTGTGTGTTCATGGATTTATGTTGTGAAACAAACTTAACCTAACTAAATAACACCTTCGGTTGATTACTTTTGAGTTGATGCATCAAAATGCTTCTCAATTGTTTGAACTATAATATTAGTTGTTTTCGAGATGATGTTACTGAGATGAATTCCTGATGGCTGTGACACAGCTTTAGAGTTGGGGTTTGAAATCTTTATTTTGATGTAAATCGTTCCTTTGTATAAATATTGAAATTTATGATCTAAAACTATTGTTTATTTTTCATCCAAGAGGTGAAGGTGTTTAATCTGGCTGTTGATTTTCAGGCAAGAATACTTATAGAACCTGGATTTGATAACCCACACCTGCATGAGCCACATGATCCAAATCAAGTAACTATTATTCAACATGCTGAAGTTATTCCAGAAGCAGACAATTCACGCCAGGAAGGTACTGGCAATCAAGAGAAAGGGACTATGAGTAAGGAAGAATATGCTAGTGACTTAGAGGACCTCAAGGCTAAAAGTTCCATGGATGATATTGATAAGGAAACTAATTTTCATGATGGAAATGCATCATGTCTTGCTACCTGCACAACAAGTGACGTAGAGGAGGATGATCCTTTCAAGGGTTCATATTATTATGAGGCAGAGGAGGGTGGAGATGATACATATGGGAAGCTTACATCTTGTGTTGGAACTCGATGGTTCAAGGCCCCTGAACTACTCTATGGATCCACCAACTATGGGCCTGAGATAGATCTGTGGTCATTGGGCTGCATTTTTGCAGAGCTATTCAGTTTGGAGCCCCTGTTTCCTGGAACTTCTGATATTGATCAGCTCAGCAGAATTTTCAGTGTGTTGGGCAATTTAACTGAGGAAAATAGCCCAGGTTGTTCAAAATATCCTGATTATGGAATAATTTCATTTAATAAAGTAGAAAATCCAGTTGGTTTGGAAGCCTGCCTGCCCAACCGCTCCCCTGATGAACTCCTTTTAGTGAAAAAACTTATTTGTTTCGACCCAGCTAGTAGAGCTACTGCAATGGAATTGCTTCATGATAAGTATCTGAATGAAGAACCTCTACCAGTTCCAGTCTCTGAGCTTCGGGTTCCTTCTACCAACCATGCTCAAGATGAAGGTTCTCCTGGTGGGTGGTGTGACTACAAAGACATGGATTCAGATTCGGATTTTGAGGAGTTTAGCACTTTCAATGTCACTACCACTAATGCTGGTTTTTCGATTCAGTTTCCTTGAGTTCAAAGATGATAAAGGTACCATACTTATACGTGTTAAAAGTTCATATATCAGTAATTAATGGCATTTTGGAATTTTTGTGAACTTGCCATGACATTTAATATTGAGATGAAGTAATATTTTTTTCATGCGAAATAATTTTTGTTATTTTTTAAACCAACATGGGTAGCAGTGAGAAAGAGAGATTCTTCATAAATTGCATTTTTTATGTCTATTGTTGGAATTGAGTATCTTGAGTAAATGGACATCATTTCATGCAAAATGTCCATATATTGCATTTTTTTTAAAAAAAACAAAAATATTGCATGTTAGCATAACTTGGTTAGTGTTCTCAATCTTTAGATTTGATCTCTTATATTGTTGAGAATGATGGAACCTATTTTTAGCTGATAGTTGGACTGACAAGTAGAAATTCAGTCCTTGAAATATAAATCAGATTCTTAGATTAAGAAGAGGAAAAAAATTAGACGGTAAAATGAGTGTGCGTTTGACAGTGATTTACGACATTTCTAATACTTGAAAAATAAAAATTTTCAAGTGTTAAAAAGGTTAAAAACACTTCACATAATCACTACCAAACGTACTCTAAGTTGAAGAATTTCAAGAAAAATTAGCAAGGGAGTAAAATGCCTGTAGATATGATCTCTAGTATTGCTAATGATCTCTAATATGATCTCTGCCTGTTGCCAACTGCTGTCAGAAATTCCAACATAAATATTGTAACTGTAAGGTCCAACTGACCAAGCAGTTCTGATGGAACAAACTAAAAAATAAACACTTCTCGTATTCGATTTGAAAGCAATCACATAGATCAAAAGTTCCAAATAACCATTAAGAAAACAAAAATCTTTGTTCAATTAGCAAAATCAAGATCAACAAATCATCAAGTTTTCTATGCCGGTTTAAATAACCTTTCATTTGAGTACTTAATAGTTAGGTTGAAGATTTCAATTAGCAAGATCCACATATCATCAAGTTTTGCTGTGTCAATTTAAATAACCTTTCATTTGAGTACCTATGGTTAGGTTGAAGTTGAAACTTTTTCGCAAATTCAGCAACAAATGACCCTTTGAATATAAGAGCTTCCTTCAAATGATAAAAGCATTCCAAAAGCATGCAGAGGAACTAGAGATTTCTTTCTTTGGAGTTGGATAAAAACCCTTGGAATTATATAGAGAAATCTAGAGAGTTTTTTTGTTCCTTATAAAGCATAGAAAAGTTTAGATTTTATTCTAGGAATGGTGTGTCTCAAGGGTTTCAGAAACTTCCCTGGGTGCCTTTCACTCCAAGAAATTCAGAGCTTCCAAATACTGCAAGAAAATATTCTTATGCAGTGAAAAAAATCATTTTTATCATGATAAAATAAGATTTCTATGTAGGCTTTTATTATTGTAGCCCTCCCATCTTAGCTCGTCAAGTTTTGGCGTAAACATTCACTATTCCAGTGTATGAAATAGGAATTATTTTTCTTAAAATACAATTCCCATAAAAATGATTTTTTTTTATTATCTTTTCATCTATATTTTATAAATAGTGCATACTTGCATGATTCCTCCTTAATTTTTTAAATAAAGTAGCGTTTTTTGGGGTAATATGACTTTGGAATGGATTCCTAATAAGATCTTAAAATGAAATTTCCATTACTCCCTCGTTAATTTTTCTTCAAAAACTTTCAATTTATTCTAACCAAATAGAGCAATAAATGTTAATTTTTCTTAAAATTCTTCAACTTGTTCTAACAAAATTGATCATTAATTCTGTGTCGGACGCAGCCAGATATCGGTAGGTAATGGGTAACAAATATGTACAAACTTACAAAAATAAGTTTATTAAATTCTAAAAATGATTTTGAATTGATTTTGATGCTGATTCAGTATATGCATTCGGATTCAACCTTATGCAAACCTTGCCTGGGGTGTGATATAATTGGATGATCATTGCTTTTGTCTTTTTCAAAACGAGGGGGACAAAAAAAAAGGGAAGGTCAGAAATGGGACCTTTTTTTCAATTCGAAGTATTTTTATAACAAACGCTCTCTTAATATTTTTTTCTACAGGTGGCAAACTATGGGCCCTGAAATACAGAACAGGGCTTATTTTCAAGAGAGAGAAAAAAAAAAAAAAAAAGATTATCATTTCCTTCATAATTTTCAAGCCAATCAAATATGAGAGCTCCGCGCTATCTTTTTCCCCATCTCAGCTCCAACCAGACAGCCAAGGGAGTGATTTGAATGCAGTGGGCCAAAAAACCATTCTTACCCGCACATCCTTCCTAGACTGTGACAACAACGTAGACCCAAAACAAACTTCCACATGTCTCCTTCAGCTGGTGAAGGAAAAAAGACGAAGAAAAAGTAGATAAATAAAAGAAAGCCAGCAAGCCTCCACCATGACCAGTTCACAACAGACGGTCGTTATCACAAATCATAGGCCATTGTAAACTGGCAAGCCGGAGGCTCATCTTTTATTAACCGTTCAAGCACATGGATACAAAGGACGAAGCAAGGTATAATGAAATGTTTGTCAACATTACGTGATAATGAAATGATACACATGAAAAACATGCTAGGAAAACATGGATGCACTATAAAGTTATTTGGATCCGTAACACTTGCTCAGATTGAAGAGGAGGAAAATCTTCCCGCCGAGAATATACATAGGCCTCAACGAGTCAAAACCTGACAAGATATGCCTCCATCTAGTACAATTTCCTACCAAAGCACTGGCCCTGATGCTAAGCTGGATGAAGTCTTTACCTTGCCTTGCCCTAATTTCCACTCTCCCTGCACACAAATATGTTTCATGGCATCAACAGAAAATATATGCTTCAATCTTTGTATAGGAGTCGAATCTTTTTTGCACAATGGGCATAGTTGCAGACTTCAAGTACAAATGCAAATTTTGTCCAGAACTTAAAACTGAACTTTGTTCAACCAGATATAATTCAAATGGTGAAATTTTACCAGGAAAAGAATGCCTTTATTCTTGTGGAAGAAGTGCTATCTCTATTTCTTGGAGTGATCTCCCTTTGGTTTCCACCACATTTCTCTTCACAAAAACCACTGCCATCAAGCAAAAGGTACAAAACATAGAGTACAAGAGCTGTGGTCCAAGTTGCTCCAGCAAACGCAGAAAGAGCAAGCCCACAAAGAAATTTATCACCTGGAGAAGACAGTTATTGAACCAAATGAACAAATAAGAAATTGGAAGCTCATTCAGATTCAGTTATAAATTTGATACCAAGGTCTACCTACATTTAGCAGGTCAAAGTATCACATGCCAGGATTTTGAATTCAACTCACAGAAGAATAAAGGATGAGGATGAGGAAAAAAAAAAATTTTTAAAAACATGCAACCAAGTATTACCCAATGCACAGACATACAGACTGCCATAGCTTTTGCCCTTATTCGGTTTGGGAAAATTTCTGGTAGGAGAAGACCTGGAACTGGGCCAGCCCCCAGAGCAAATGTTAAGACAAACCTGCACAAAGGAGTCTAAAATTAGAGATTATATATTCCAACCTCATTATTTCAAACATGTCAAGTATGATTCTTCACTATTAGCCAGCATTTCATATCAAGAATCAGGTACAAATTTCTAAAAAAATGTTTTAGCTGATACCAACAATCAGGCATGTGTGCTGTTAGTCCCTTTTTCCAATCTCCCTTGATTTTTATTTACTTATTTTTAATCTTTTTCCATCACTTGCCAAGGTATCTGATTCATACAGCACACTACTTCAATTATCTTGGTGGATGGTTTCAAAGGAAAAAAAGAAATTCCACCAAAAAGAAGCAAACCAAGAATTGAAAATCCAACTGAATTCCAAGTTTCCAAACAGGTCTTCGTCTTTTTCTAACATGTTCATCATTCTCCAATTGCAACTAAAGATACAGTTCAGGTGATTATCACAGCCTAAGAGAGAAACTCCTCTGGTGAACTAGCCAGGAATCATCACATGCTATTATGGTTACTATACAGTGATGTCCTCAACTACAATGGTGAAAACAAGAAGTGTGTGAATTTTGCATTTGACCTCTTTATCAGCATCCTATTTATTCACATCAAAGATCATGAATTAAAGAATACTCACAGAAGCATGCCACTGACAGATATGAACACAGCTCCAGATCCTGATATAAAAGAACTCGCACCAGCTACTTGTACAGACATTGCTACTGCCTGATTAATCAAACACATAAATGTCAGACATTTGAGATCACACTCCATTTTTCTTCTAGAAAATATAATTAAGAAAGGGTGATAGTCAAATGCAGTAAGCTTGAGCATGCATGATTCTAGTGGTAGTGATCATAAATTATCATATTTAATCAATGGACAACATGACCATGAGTCCTACAGAATAAGCAAATAGAAGATGCTTTCTCGTAAAACGATGTACAATTTCAATTTACCATGCCAAAGAAGCTCCAAACAAGGAGGGCCTTCCTCCCTAGTTTATCCATCAAAATCATTGCAGTAATAGATCCTGTACAGATTTAAATTATACAATCAAAAGACAACACAGTACTACAATATATGCAAGGAATGCTACCCAGGTACAAAACCATACCTGACAAATTTGCAATTCCCACAAACACATTTGCAAGGTCCGATGGCACTCCCGCGCTTTTAAATACAGTGGAAGAGAAATAAAAAACAGCGTTTATACCAGATAGCTGTTGTAAAGCAAATAGGGTTGATCCAATAAAAACAACTGCAAAAGGAATCAGTGAATACAAAGCATTCTTGGAGGCAAAAGGAGAATATGAAGAAGTGCCGGCAACAGCAGCAGCACTCAGTAAATCTCAAAGCAGACGAGAACATACTCACAAACTCATAGGTGCATACCAAAGAAGTATCATATCTACCTCTGAAATGACGCCCATAAAGCAATTCTGAGAGCTTCACAGCATCTGTCTCATCTCCTCTGTCAGATTTGTGCAAGTCTGCCATTGCAAATTTGACATGTGATCCTCCTAAAAGCTTCTCAAATTCAGCTTCAGCTTCAGCAATTCTTCCTTTCTACAACACCATGAGAAAATTTTAAGAGCCTATGTCCCAACAAGAGCATAGTATATTAGCAGAAAAAGCAAAGACACACAAACACACACAGGCCCAGGGGATGGAGAGATCTGGGAGATGGAGAGGCTGGGTGGATCAACAAAAGAGGCAAAGAAACATATCATATGATGAAAAGATGACAAAGTGCATGAGACAGTTGTGATCTTCATATCTACCCCATGTTTGACTGAGAAATCAGCCAATTTATCTGTTTAAGGAGAGCAAAGAGTTTTATTCGAGGAAAGTCCCTTGCAACCTAAAGAATGCCCAAGCAGATTAACAAAAGAGGCAGAACACATCAGATGGACAACAATATCACAAAGGAGCATATGAGGCAGTCCTGAAAGTTGAATCTAGCCCTTGTTAACTTTAAGGAAATGATAAAAGAAGATAATCTAGAAAAAGTAACAGTAAGAAACAACCACAAGTCACAAATATCAGTGGGGATATTTTGCAATGATCATAATTGTACGCCCCTTGCAACAATAGAGAAGCCTCAATGCACACCATTACATCAATGGTTTGCTTATGCTGGATATGGTGATTCAAGTGAATAATTTAAGGAACAGTAAAATGTCCAGTAGAGATTTTTAAGGAGACTCTTTTTAAATCAAGTAATTCATGATGAAAAGCTGGTTTATTCCATGCCAATCCTTAAGACATTGACAACACTTTTAGGCTATGTTTGCTTCCTGAAAATTTTGAGGGAAATGAGAATGAAAGAAGATAGGAGAAAAAGTTGAGGAAAATAAAAAATAGATTTAAAGTCAATAAGTTATTTTCATAAGTTACTTCAAATTCATTTCACTTAAGTTTTTCTCTTTTGTGCAAAGATTAAATAATTTTAAAATATATCAATTTTTAACTAATTTTAATTATGTTTGATTTTCTTTTGTATTTTCCAAAGTGAAAGATGAGAAAATCATTTTCCTTAACAATTTTTTTTTCTTTTCTCGATACTTTCAGGAAACCACACATAGCCTTAATTTGAATGATCTAGATGATAGGCTACACGCAAATATTAAGCATCTGGTAATTGAAAGACATCCTGCAATCATACCGCTAAGCAAGTTGGGAGGTTCCTCAGAAGAACAGGACAATGATTATTTCTCGTTGCCCAGCATTAGATCTAAACTCTCAAGTGACAAATCAAATAGCAGATTGCAAGCAATTTTGGGTCATGACTAAGTAGAACATCAAAATTAGTGATCCATGACAAGATATCTCAATCCAGACAATTGAAAAAAAAAAAAGTTTACAGGTTGGTCAGGGCTGATGCTGCGTCGCTTTCACCTATGAGGTCTCAACCTTTGTAACTGAATATGAGATCTCAAACCGTCTACTACTCTAGGAAATAATCTGATAAAGAAAATAAAGGAGGGAGATTCCTTGGAAGTAGATCATTTCTCCCCCTCTGTCAGCACCTTGACTATGTTGATGCGGGACCAAAGCCTCATGTGATGGCACCTTGCAACCATGAGTGCCTATAGCACGAGGAGCAACATGTCATGGTCAAGACAAGAACACAATTGGGGATGCTTGCAAGGCTGAGTACCATATCAAAACAAAGGGACAAGTGCTATGGGTTCTAGGCATTGGCTTGGAAGTGACTTAAGGGGGTAGCACATGGTGCTAACACATGGGTGGCTCGACTCAGCAAAAATTCAAGTATGGGATTTCATTGGGTTGAGATTTTTCCTTCAAAGGAAATGCCTTGAGAAGGAGTTTCCAATTGATAGAGTATTTTTCTAGATTTTTTATGATTAAAGAAAATTTATTATGCCTATGGAAGCACTTATGATGTCTCCTATATTAGAGTGGGAAATGCTTAAAAGCACTTTAAGGGGGTGTGGCCCTCTCTAAGAGTGATGATAGAATACGGATGACAACAGCTATACGACTCCAAAGGCATGACATGGAGCCTCAAATATGAATGAAGTGTGATGGTGCACTTTGCCAGCCTACGGTGCAATGTTATCAGTGTAGTGCGATCAATGGGTGCAATGCCATCAAGAATGGTTGTGGCACAGGGCATGAGCTATGCATGGGTCGAATGGAAGGAATTAACAAGGTTGACAGGCATGGCCCAATAATACTACAAATGTAGGTCATAGGCTGAGAAGAAGGCTTAGCAATTAGGCAACATTGCAACAAGAATGTGTGCTAAGAGGGGACTTGGCACACATCGGCCACCCACACATGGATGAATGGGCTAAGTGGCACAAGTGGGCTTGACATGGTTCAACACTTAGCAATGGTGAAAAACCCAGCAAGGGTTGCTAGACTGTAAAATCGTAGCACTTGGAGGTACAAGGGTGTGACACCTTGGCGTTGGGGGAAGCCAAGTAAAGGGCTGCAGGCACATCAAGGAGGCAACACTTGGCAGGGGATGTTGCAAGGCATTTGACATGAGACACATGTTAGATGCTTGCTAAACACATGGCATGAGTTAGGAAAATCTTTGCAATCATAGGGCAGGTAACATGCAATGATGCAACAAGATCTAGAAAGGTGGCATGACCAAGAGAGTGGGCTGTTGAGTATGGTATAGGTGGAATGAGCAGAAGCAAGTAATGTAACTGCTGGACAGATGGCAACAACTGAAGCCATGAAAGGCACCACTACCTAGATGTGGGTGAGGTTTGTGGGCTGATTCCTAAAGCATGGGTAGTGTTTGGTGCCTATTATAAAGTGTGCATTGCCAAGTCCTCTCTGCATGAACTAGCCCAAGAAAGTAAAGAAAGTTATGGGAGTCTTGTTCAGAGAAAGCTTCAAACCATTTCTTCTAGTTACTTGAGAGTTAATACATCCTATGTACTTTGGTGTGTTGCTTCTTTGGCACTTGTTTCTAAAATCTTTTCACTTACCTATCAAAAAAGAAAAAGAGTTGATACAAGTTGGGGGGTTTTCCCTATAAGTTGTGTCTTGTGTGCTATAATATCATGCATCTTGTGAGGGTTGAAAAAGATTGAAATCGCCACACAATGAGAAAATTTTGACAGTAAATATCATTCTTGTGAGACCCTTCCTTAGGGTACAATGAACAGATTTAATAAGCAATCTACAAACAAGAGAGATTTCTAAATAAGCATGGAAAGGACCCTTCCTTAGGGTCCAATGAACAGATTTAATAAGCAATCTACAAACAAGAGAGATTTCTAAATAAGCATGGAAAGGACAAGGGCACTTCATCTTTAATTTAATGATATTGTCGTTACCAGCATTCCCTCATCACCATATTCAACACTGAATATCACTAAAGTTTTGTCTCAAAAAAGAAGCTTTTACCCTTGTTTGACTTGATAACTTAAGAAGATCATTATTCCCTTAAGTTTTTGTTCTTAATTTGATAAGGGTAAGTTGAAATCAAAAGAATATTTCCCCAAAGTCAATGAGCCAAACAAACTACAAAACTTCTTTAGAAAGAAAAATTTAGCAATGCTAACATTTTCCATCACCAGATTTAACAGTCAGGAGAGGTTTGCCATTGTATCAATAAGCAAGACTGGGTATTAGCATAATTTTAGGAAAATTCTGTGAGAACCATAATTTAACCTCTAGGGAGGTTAGGGCCACCAACAAGAGCATTATAAAAAAGATTAGGAAAATTTGGTTCCTTAATCAAGTGTCACATCATCTCCATACTTACCATCATTTAAATTATTCAGTAGATTTTTCAATATGAACGCAATATGATCTTTCTAAGAATATTAGCCTTTCATAGCTACAGAAAACGGTTAAAGCAAGCAGACAGACAATATATTAATTCAAAGCACCAGAGAAAATAATTATAGCACAGGGAAGCACAAGAGAACCATTCAAAGCAACAGAAACTGGCACTTGGATGGACAAAACAATAAATCATCTCAAGGTACAAAAGGCACATATGACAGCAAACCTTGTATAGCCAGTGTGGACTCTCTGCACAGAACATCATGGCAAAAGCAAGTATTCCAGCTGGAACTGTAGCTATCCAAAAACAAATGCGCCACCTGACCTCCCATAAGTTAGGAAGTATAGTTCAAAGCTAAAATATCAACTATAAAAATTGCAGGATCTAATTCTTCTTCTTACCATCCAATAATTGCCTTGACAGGGATTCCAATAAACAGAGCCCCCATGAGGCCAAGGCACGTAGCAAGCTGAATGAAGCTGCCATAAGTACCCCTTACAAATGCAGGAGAAACCTGATTATAAAGAGAGGGACAAATCAGATAAAGGGAGAAATAACCCCTATATTGAATGCCAAGAAACACCACTATATAATCCATGTGGCTAAAAATAGCAACTTTAGTACCTCTGTCACATAGAGAGAAGCTACAGGGGGCCCACACCCATTCCAGTTCCAACTAGAAACCTTCCTATGAGCATACCTTCCAAGCTTTTGGTTGTTGCACTGAAAATGAAGATTTCTTTTACATCTTAGAGCAATACCCACATAAAATTCCTCTTAAAAAGAGAAAAAGAAAGTGCACTAACAACTGATCTTAAGTGATATATCAGAAAAACATCCAAATAGAACAAGGTTGTCAAGAGAATGATAAATATATCAAAAGAAGAGGATTTCATAACATGGAGAAATAAATTCCAATATCCCTGAGAAAGTTCTGGTTAGCTCTCAGTTACTAGCAAATAAAGTTGTGCTTGATATAGGAATTACTTTAGGACAAGCATTTTCTTTATTGTACAAAGATATATATACCTCACAGAAGCACCAATAATCATAGGCAGAGCACATAATTGAAAAGCCCTTCGACGCCCTATCCCATCTGCAATCCAACCACTACATAGAGAACCGATAAACGCACCACCCAGGCACGTGCTAACCACCAGACCTTCATTCACACATAAATAATAGAAACTACTAAATGGATGTCCAGGTGCAGAAATGTAAATGAGATCAAATCAAATAAACTTATTAATGATCAACCGCGGGTTACCTTCTGCCAAAGTATTCCCACTAAAACCAAGATCTAAAGCAATTGTTTCAAGGGGTTCATTCACTACCCTGTGTGGAACAAAAGAAAAAACATTATGTCATAAATTTCATTTTCTTGATTCTTAAATTACTGCAAAAGACTGAGTTCAAGATGCTGAACAAACCCAAGATGGTAACCGAACAAGAATGAAGATATGGTTGCCACAATTATGTGTGGGAGTGAGAGCTTCCATGAAGGATTTGTGATTTCTTGCCCCATACCGTTCTGGAAAAGAGCTAAAGTACATACAAGGATTCAGCCCAAATACCATTTTAAACCATTCTGAATTACTTAGAACAATTAGAAGTATATGAATAGAGCATATATTTGCAAACTAAAAGTTTTCCACCTCAAGCAGCATGAGCAGTGAGAATATAATTGAGCAATGAAATCCAAACAAATGCATGTGAAAAACACAAGAGGAAGGAATGTCACTGCATCCTTATTTTTTACTCAAAATCCAAGCCAAACTCATTTTGTCGAGTGAAACTAAATATATTAGACCGCTCAGTTCCACAACAGAGCCTATACAGAATCATTGATAACAATATAACAAATACAACTTTTACTGGTCCAAACAACTGATGAAGTCACCTGAACTTTCCTCCAAGTCAACTTTCGTATTATCTCTTGATGACACACGCTTGTATGTCACGGAAGCTTCACCTTGACGTCCCCACATGCCCAATTGTGACTAGCCTTCCTCCAATTTCCTAATTCGGAGATCTCTGGAATCAATGTTGCACCACATTAAACGCCAACAATTACAAGGGCACGTCAATCCCTTTCACCATAACATTAGGCTTTCAATTTCCATCTTATCCCATTAATTCAAACAAAATTAACAACAACCAATCCAAACTGAACCTATTAATAATCACATGATAAATTCTTGTGCTTTTTTAGAAACCGGACAACTAAGCTAAGTTCGTTGCTCAGAAAAAGTGGAAAAAAAAAAAACCTCAGAGAAACAGATCTCAATAGAACTATATAACTCAATTGCGATAAGTTTTTCCATTTCCGCAAAGTTGTACATAAATCACATTTTTCTTATTTTCTTTTCTACTCCTTTGCTTTCCTTGATGTTTTCAGGAATCAAACTTAGTAGTCATTTTCAGCTAACCTCACAAAATCTGAAAACAGATTTGGATACTTCAGTGTCTTGTTAAATGTCAAGGGTGAAGCGATGAACAAAAACACTGCCTGGCGTGTTTGGTCGATAAAATGTCCCATATTTGCAAAGATATTTGGGAATTTCTTAAACTTTGAACACCCTGAGAGATTAAGCATTTCAAGATATGTCAAGGATCCAATGTTGCTTGGGAGTTCTTTAATTCTAGTCTCACTAAAATTAAGCTTCCTCAAAAATTTTGTGAGACCAAGCTTCCACAAAAATTTCTTATCATGCAATACACCAACAGATGAATCAAGGTTATGAAAACTTGTACAACTTTCAAGATTCAATCTCTCCAATTTTGGCATCCTTGAGAATTCTGGTATTTTGATGAGCTGTTGTGAGTAACTTAGATCAATGAACTTCAATTTTGCGAGACACTGTAGCAAAAGACATTTTTTTTTAATAAAAAACTTCCATAAACCGTGGCAGATCAGTTTTAGTGCTTGATTCGGTTTCTGAAAAAATAAATAAATAATTGGAGAAAAAACATTTCTCTGAGATTCTGAATGCTAGAATTTTCACCCTTTGAAAAGCGACCCAAAAAAAAAATCTAGATTAAAAATTTTTCTTTCATTTTTCTCCAAGTTCCATCACCAACCAAACAAAAACAGAACCTTAAAAAATTAAAATAAAAACAAAAATAAAGGGTTTTATTTGCAGATTTTTATCAAATTCTTGAAATCTAAATCCGATACACTTTTCAAAAAATAGCAAACCAACAACAAGGCCGGAATTCTCAAAACTTCCAGTTCAAGCAATGATTCAAAGCTCGTTACCTCTTTATTGAGGGTTCTTCAAACAGCGAGGAAGAACGGATCTGAGGCACTTCCACGAAAGCTGTGAGCGAGCTTTAGAGCACGTGCGCACCAGTGAGTCGCGGTGACGCTGACTTCCGAGTCCTGTGAACCGACTCCGAAACTATAAACCAGCAGCTTTATATAGAAGAATGAGAAGAGAATGAAGGTTGGTGCTCGATTGCTAATATGCGCCTGGTGGTGTTGTGTTTCACAAGGAGTGAGGCCAGAAGGGCCACAATGCACTCTACCGAGAGGGAACACCCACAAAGAAGAAAGAAACAGGCTAATTGTTTGATTCTTTCTCCAAAATATAATCAACACCGATTAAAATCGTTAATCATGAGATTATCTCAGTTAGGCTCGTAGCCGAACAGCTGTCAACTTCAGAATAGCGGTGACGTGTCATTTTGGTAAAATACGAGGGTGGTTTAGTTATTATGACTCCTTTTAATAAGTGCGATATCCACCTCCCTTCTGCCAGCTGTCCCATGTAACACGTGTCTTCTTTTCAGTCGTGATAGAGTACTGTCGTTTGACGTAGAGGACCTTCCGGGATTTAGTGGTGCTGTTTTCGTGTTTAGGCACCAAAGTTGACTTAAATTACGACTTAACGCTTGAGTGCAATCCACGATCCTCTTAGAAGCGCGTGGAATGATGAAGGTAGCGTGACACCAGGGAGGTAATCTGTCTGCTTGCCGCGAACGGTGGGGTTTTATTCCCACGCGGGCGAGTACCAGCGCGTGTATCACTTTCCGCGTCACGGTTATAGTCGGTACAGTATGGTTTACGATGTAAATCAGGGCTTTCCAGGGGTTGAAATTGTAATTTGGAGACACGTGCTGTCCAATACGGCTAATAGGGCCTATCTGTCGCTTTCAGGTGGTGGGTGGTCGCATAATACACTATTATGACATGCCATAGGATGGATCTCGCCTTCTCAAGCCCTCGCTTGGATGCACTTAAATAATAATAATAATAATTTATGAACTCTTGTGTAATAAATTTAACTTATATTCAAACAAATTAAAATTATGTAATTTTAAAAAGAAATAAAAAATTTTAATGAGTTGTTAGCCCACTTGTGTGCTTTTTTAAGATGATAATCGATTTTTCTGCTTAATTGTAGGAGTAAAAGATGAAGAATAAGTAATTATTATTGTGATAATTGTATATTTATAAAGTTTATTTCAAAAATAAATTTATTAAAAATATAAAATTTTAAAATTTTCTAATTAAATATAAACATATTACTATGATAGGACTCGATAAAAACACTTGTTCATCTATGATGTGTTTGAAATGCTAAATTTTGCAATAAATATTTTGTTTTTATTCATATTTTTTTAATACAAATAAATTTCATAATTTCAATTTTTTTGTTTTGATGCATACATCGATATAAAGTTAGGATAATATCAATTATTTCAATTTCAATGTTAAGTAAAAACGGGAATGATTTTTTTTTTAAATAAATAAATTTTCAATAATACTTATACATATGGTTATTTTTTTTTTATTTAAGAAAATTTCACATTATACATAGTTTTAAATAATTTGTTATTTTCATTAAAAAAATCATTAAAATATTTTTTTTTTGCTAAATAAAAAAATATTTGGACGTATAATTTTAAAACAAATTTGTTTTTTTAATTTTATTCACATTGTAGTTGTTGTTATTCAAAAATAGTTTTTAAAAACAAAGTAAAATGGAGAATTGTTTTTCTTTTTATTTTCATTTGAGAAAATAAATTTATTAATAAGTTTAATAAAATTTTAAAATAATTTAAAACTCAATATATATATACATAATTAATGCTTTAAATTTGTTAATAAACTTTGTAATTTTTAAGAATAATTTGAACTTAAAAAATAGATTAATTAATTATAGATTAAAATAATTCAAAATGTTTTATTTGAAGTAATAAATGTATACATATAATGAAAATTTTGCCTCATTTATGTCTTAAAAATTAAATTAAATTTATTTAAAATGGAACATTATTAAAAAAATTTAATTTTGAATAATATTTTTTTTGTTTTTTTAATAAAATAAATTCACTATGCTTTTATAAAATGCTAATATTCATATTTATATAGTATTTATAAAGTCATAAAAATAGTATTAGAAATTATTAATTTTGAATTATTATTATTTATTTTTTCAAACACAATAAATAAAATAATTCACCTCCTACGAGACTTATAAATGAAATTATATTTCAATTATAATTATTATTTTTATTTTATTTCAATTATCGTTTAGATTATTCAAACATAAAAATGAAATGTCAATTCCGATTTCTTATTATTACATATCAGACACGTTTTAGTGTTTAAGAGCTCTTTAAAGCGAAACTTTGAACTAGATCATGCAAAGTGATTTGTTGTTAAAATTGTTAGAAGTCATAACCCAAATTTTGATTTATAGTTTTTTTTTTTTTTTTGCTCATTAGGTATATTTTTCTATATGTTAAATTATACTCTACTTCAACCTCTTTTAATGTAAGATAAGATGTAAGTTATTTTTGCATCTCATGTGTTAAATTACAAATGAGTACAATTCAGCATAATTATTAAATCCATAGGCAAACATTACGTTAATTTACAAATGAGTAAAATTCATCATAGTTATTAAATCCACAGATTAGGACGAGGCATGTGGTGGAAGCTAACAGTGCAAATTGGTTTAAAAATTAAAATAACTGTCCAGCCTAACATATCTGGGCTTGGGCTTTGGTCAATTTAAAAAGTCTAGCTGGAAGAGACAAGAGAGGGGTAAAATTGGAAATTCATAAACCACAAAACGGGGAGTTTGGAAAAATTCCATAAAATCAAGGGGTTAAAAAAGGAAGTAAAATATTTTCCGTAAAATTTCCCACCCAAATTCCCGCAAAAATTGCTAGGGTTTATATACCTCATATCACGGCGAGTAGGGACGGAGAGTGGAAAAGATGGGGTCGCGAGACAAGGACCAAACGGCACCGCATCAGCCTCTCCTGAGCAGCCTAGTTATACGGCCTTCCGACAGCAGCGGCGGCGGCACCGGTGGTAGCGATTATGAGCCCGGCGAGCTTCGTCGGGAAGCTCCCCACTATTCCCGCTCGGATCGTTTCAGCGATGGCCCTGGTTTGTCTCGTTCTCTTTTCCTTTTTCCTTTTGGCTATGCTTTATGTTTGAATCGTGAATTATTGTTGAAGCTTCATCCGTTGTTTTGAATTCACGAATTTAGATACTATCTATTAGGTCTATGAGAAATCTTACTGCTGCTTATTCAAAATCCTGTTTACTTTTTCTTTGCAATTAAACAGATCGGCAGTGCTCCCAAACCCCAGATCGAAGCAGTAAGACATAACATTTTTGGGTTTCTGACTATAATGATGACGGAGTTTGATTGCTTGACTTTGTCTTTTCATAGTTTGTGTTTTTCGGTTTAAAGTAGGATGATTTGTAATTACTGAATTTCTATAGGTTTAGTTGTCAACGGGGGTCTAAAAAAATCTGTGAAAAAAGGGGGAGTGGGAGTGGGGGTGGGAAGGAAGGATTTCCAGATTCTTTTCGTTTGACTTACCTGGGTGAATATGAAGGTGAATAAGATATCATGAAAATGTCAAAACTAATATATTTCCAAAAGTTCATCCTCTGAACCATTTGAAAATTTTCCCTGAGTTTAAGCTTCCTTTTTTCTTTCCTACATCTTCTTCCTCAAACTTTCCATGATCCAAATGAAGTCTGAGGTTCTGTGAGAGTTTCCTCCCTTGTTCAACTGCAAGCTTTGCTCTGCTGATTGGTTTTCTAGTTTAAGTGTTCCTTTTCTGGACTGTTTATTCAAGGAGCATATGGAAGTAATTCGGATTATGGAAGAGCTTGGTGTTTATAGCGGTAGAAAAACGTGAAATTATCGGTGAATCCATGGAGAATGACTAAAGACAATGGAGAAATAGGGTGTAAGATTTTAATTCTGCCTTGTAAAGATTCATGACAAGTTTTAATTCTAATTTGGCCAATGATGTAGATTTTAGTTCTAAGTTGATTGAAGAAGGTTGATTGAGAATGGAAATAGGAGCTTCAACACCCATTTGGTGATTGTCAAGGAATGCAGGTTCTACAGAAGATGCTTGACCTTCAGCCCTAAAGCTGTTTGAGGCTGTGATTCAGACTGATAAATTTCTGTTGCAGTGTGAACAAGGTAGCTGAATAACTGATTAAATGGAATTGCCAAATGTCCTAGTCGCTTTTAATGATGGCCAAGAGAGTGACCTTGTTGAAAGAAGTCAAACAAGTTTAGCGTAGAGTTTGGAAATGAAAACACTGATTAAATCTTTTGGTCCAGTTCACCAACCTAGTAAGGAATTTAATTATTCTACTCTTTGGGATTGCTTTTTATCATCTTGATTTGGTTTTCATAGTCTTGTGTCTTTCAGGAGTACTGTTGGCACCTTTTTTTTTTCGGTTATTAAGCCAGCTTATGTTTGTATTTATTTTATCTGTGATTTGTGAATTCTTTACTTTCTTTGGCTAATGAAGGATTATTATTCATTACTAGTAAATTTTTGAGTGAAGTTTAATATGGGAAAAAACTAAAAATAGTTTGTAGAGAATTTGTTCTGAAAACATGGTGATTTTTAGAACAAATCAAAGGTATTTTTAGATTTTTTTGTAAATTGCTCTAAACAAAAAAAAAAAAAATTGAAAACATGGAGAATGGGTTAAAAACTATTTCATTGTATATAAGTTTACAGTGTCTTCATGGAGAATGAGCCAAACTGTTTTCCATATTTGAGTTTTCAAATTATTTTTGAAAACGTTGCTAAATAGATCGTTATTTTCTATTCTCTATAGTCATGGTTTATCTTGATTTTAGAATATTTCAATTTAGCTACTGCCATCAATTAGCAAGGAATTCCTGCCCTCCTGGGTATTACGCTTCTGAATTTTAGAGTCTGACATCATTGTCCATTTCTTGAAAGTGTTTTTAGTTAATAAAAAGGATTTATATTCTAAGCAAAAGAGTTCTATCAAAATTGCTTGCAATTTCTTTATTAAACACAATTGTGTTGTGATCTAGAATGTTATTTGCAATCCTTGAACATTTATTGAATTGATGAGTTATAATAGTTCTGAATTGTACAAAAGAAGAGAGAGACTTTCAAGGCTTGGTTGGGAAATTGCCTGCCTACTTTAGATCTCTATCAATTACATGACACGTGACATGTTGGGCACCATTGCTTGTGACAGCATTGACGAATATCTTGGGTTGTGTTGTATGAGAAATGTTTTCTGGTTTTCATTTTCTATTTTTATTTTTTGAAAATAATTTTGATTTCTGTAAATTTCTTTTCTTGAAAATGCATTTCATTGACAAAGTGTTTTCGTGGGTCCCATTAGATTTTCTTAAATGATTTGTAATATTCATATTCCTTTTTTATTTATATTATAGGTTCCATATAGTGTTTTAAATGATCTTGTTCGCCTCTTTTGTTTCCAATAACAACCCTTCTAGAAGGGCTAGAATTTCTAGGTGAATAGCTAAACCTCAATCTATAGGCTAAGAAAATGCTCTTCTCCATTGGAGCATGTCGTTATTATTGTCTTTCTTATTTGCTACAAGTCATGCAAAAGCCTTCACGAATAAGGGGGGTGAGCTCAAGGGGAGTAAGAGATGGTCATGGGGTGGTGGGTGTGTCATGGTTTTAAAAGGCGCACAATGTGCCTAAGGAGCAAAAGTCTCCTACAACATAAGCGCAAAGTGCAACACAAGGCATGCACCCGAGTGAAGTGAAATGTGACTTGGGATGTATGTCAATTTTATAAAATTCAATTCAAAGTCTAATCCAATTAATAAAAAATTTAAGATTCCAAATATTTATATATGTATGTATGTATACACATACACACACAACCTTTTTGTTGCCTACAAAAAAAGTCATACAAAAATCTTCACTTTTGGTGGGTTTTAGATTTCCAAATGAAAATTGCAAAATAAAAGATCAAACCGAATTGATAGAAGAAAATTTGACATTAAAGAGGGAGCTGATTGAGAACAAGAGGATGTTGAGGACCAAACTCTGACGTCAGGAAAAGTGGGTGACACATGGACATGGACTAAAGATAACATTAGATGAGCTAGTTCTTTAGTTTATTGCTTCAATATGTTAATTAAAGTTCCAAGATATAGATAGGGAGGAGGAATTAGCACTGAAGCAATAATAGGGTTTCTTATCCTCACTACACTATAAATGTTTGGGAACTTCCCACTAAGAGATTTATTACCGAACCAAAGGTCCTCCCAACAGTGTATTTTTGTACCATCACCGACAAAATAATGAGTGAAATTAAAAAAAAAAAAATCTAAGAAAGTTGTGCAATAGCTTCCAAGGGCATTTATGCGATCACCTAACAACATAGTTGGTATCTTAGTCATTAGAATTTGACCCGTATATGCTCAAGATGCTCTTATGCCATGAAACATCATCCTTTGGAGGGGAGCTTCCACAACCACTTCTTGGAAAGACTATATTCCTCAAATATATCTTCCTAATGCTTAGCCTTCTTCCCTCTTGGGCTTAAACACATAGTTCCAACCGACAAGGTGGTGTCTCTGTCCTTCCCTAACATGGTTGGTATCTCCTCTTTTTCTCTTTGGCCAAAACTTGCTTTCCTTATCAAATCTAAGCAAATAGGGATATTGTTTGGGATAAGGCGGTCAATTTAAAGGGGAACATTCCCATTTAGTATCCTCTGATGACAAGTTAATTTAATTTTGATGGTAGTTCGTTTGGGAATTTCTCCAAATTTGGGTAGAAGGTACTTTTGACTATTTCTTTGTTTTATATTTTTAAGCCTACGTGGTTGGTAATGTTGTTAAGGAGAAAGCTATTATTTCTCCTTGAAGTTCTCAAAAAGAAAATCTAGTTTGGGATAAAATAGTCAATTTAAAGAGGATCATTTCTATATGGAATTCTCCATCAATAGGTAAATTGAATTTTCATGGTTGTTCATGTGGGAATCTATGCCAAATTATATAGGAGATACCTTTAGAGAATCAAAGATCACTTTGGAGATTTTTTTTTCTTCTATTTTTAAGCCTATGTGGTTTGGCAACGTTGTTAAGGCCAAAGCTATTACTCTTCTTGAAGTTGTCAAAAGAAAATGTACATAAAAAAGGAAGTGTCGAAAAGGGGGTGGAACCTAATTTATGATGTCTACATGGAGTACCCAAATACAAGATAAAGAGGGATAAAAGCAACAAAGAGCCTTAAACCACTTCCACCCCATCCATGAAATCTAGAAATGATAATTTCTTCCCTAAGGAAATTCATGACTAGGGAGCTTTGGGTTATTTTTGGCTGCAATGGGTTTGTCCAGAGTCAACTAGGGAGCTTTTGTTGGGCTGGAAGATGTGATGCTTGGATAAGCAAGAGGGGGTTTGGTTAATTACTCTCCTCGTTAAGTCCCTTTTTGAGTTGTCCATGATCCCACTAGGATTGGCTAATTATACATTGTTGGACTTTATAAATAGCCTAAATTGTGCATAAAAGGTTATAGGTTTGATGTTTTTGTATATCCCTATATATGAAAGGATCTTTTCCTAAATGAAAATACACACAACAACAAAAAAAAAAAATACAATAAAGAAAAGAAAGAAAAACCAAAACCCCAAGTAGGACATTAGAGCTCCCCACCAATGTTGATTGGAAGAAAAAGTGGCCATTGAGGATAGAGCCTTGTGATGCGATTTAACTGAAACAGTGGCAAGCTACACCTTTTATGGGTTTGCCAAGCTAAAATATCCTCTCTATCTTCTCGATGACAGTGAGAAATGCATAACATAAACAATACACCAATTCAATCTCCTATTTAGGAGGACGAGTAACCTTAGATTTTAATAATTATTCCCTCCTTCCAAGCGCAATTACCTTGATTAGGACTTCTTTGTTTTTTTGATAAGTAATAATGAGATATTATTCGATCGAAACTTCTTTATTAGCTGCACAATATGAAGAGACTCAGAAAACAGTATTTGAAGAACGTATCAAACAGCAGGCCAAAATGTGGTCATTTGTCCATTCCCAAGAAAGATGCTAGTTAGGCCAAGGAAAGCATCTTACCACCTCCTAGTGGCTTTCCAAACCCTTGACCTATTGACCCCCTATCCTCCTTAGGATACCAACTCCTTTCGTTTCCCCAAACTTGTCCCCATTGGCTTTCTTCATCTCTGCCTTCTGAAAATCTCCCTAATTGCTTGCCTAACAAGTCTTTAAGAACCAGGAAATTTCTTATTCTCAAACCTCTCATCCCTTTTCTGAAGAGACTACACAGTTGACCACTAAGTGAGTTGATTTAATTTTTTATATTTATTCCTCATCATAACAGAAATATCTTTGGACCTTCTCTAATTTATTTATTTATTTTATTTTTTACTCCTCATCATAACAGAAATCTCGTTGGAGCTTCTCTAATTTATTTCAAATTGACATTAGTATAACACAACTGGACAAGTAAAGAAGCTGACTAGAAAGGGGCTTCTAATGAGGGCAAACCTTCCCCTGGTAGAAGAGAGATTACCTTTTTCATGGGGCTAGTCTTCTCTCAATGTGTTTTTCCACCAAATCCCAAACAGACATGAAAGAAGTGTGCGTAATTGTAAACCTGAATGGGTCCATTTTAAACCCAAGCATGGATGCTAGATCCACCAAATCCTCCATATTTCTCACTGAGATAGTCTTAATTCTTCTCCAAATTGCTTTTCACACATGAAAAACATGGAAGCATAGAAGGTTACACTTGAGATACAGCAACTGGAATGCTTTTCTATTGGAATTTTGGCATGGATTCTCTTGTCTAAGACCTCAAGAGCTTGGAAAGTGTGGGCATGTCATTCATTGAGAAAAAGAATCCAATCACAGTGATACAGAATTTGATTCATGCAATCCCCCTTAGGCTTGTGGAATATAGCAATTCAAAGCCATGATTCATGATATCACCCAAACAAATGGACAAGGGGAAGGCAGACATTCTTGTCTAAAACCTCTAGAGCTTTGTAAGAGACCTGTGGCCATGCAGTCATCAAGACAGAAAATCTAATCATAGAAGTACAGATTTGATCCATACAATCCACATTTGAGCATAACTCATTCTTTCCTGTAATAACATTAAGAATCCCTATTACATGATCTTAGGCCTTTCATAAATCCAGTTTACACTCAATTCCTACTCTAAAGCTTTTTAGTCCTGATATGACACGTTCAGTAGCAACCACAACAACATTGATGTTTTCCCTATCCTCCTAAGCCTGTTATTAATGATTTGGCCAAGAACTTATATAAGTCTTCCACTAAAATGGCATGCCTAAAATCTTTAATATACTCCACCCTGGAACTAAACATTATAAAGGTTGCTTTTAAGCATGGAAATTCCTCTACAACCCCCTAAAATATTCCATTTGATTGTTTACCAGGGCTTGGGCTTTATCCCTTCTAAGATCATGAAGCACTGCCATGGCCTCTTCCTCATTCACAGGGCCAAATCGTCGTCCTTGCCACTAGATCTGAAGTTAGCTTCCTCAAGTGACAATTCCCCAATTTGATGTCATTGACTTCTGTCAGCCAAACACCAGTCTTAAGCTCATCTGCCAACTTCCTCTCTTGTTGGCATTGACAATTCTACAAATACAATTTGGTGTTCTTGCACCCTTATGGAGGCACAAGGCTTTAGATTTTTGCATCCAACTTGTTTCCTTGAATGCAAAGTCATAGACTCAAATCCTTCTCAATAGAGCCCATTCTTTCGCCTTAAAATCCCTCTGCATAATCTGCTCTAAATCGTTCACTCGAACTTACATATTACAGAGAATGGGCTGTGATTGAGCCAATTGCTTCAGGACCAGACTTTGAAGTGGATTTTGTGTGGGTTTTGAGCTTCACCAAGGAGGTGATCAATTTCCTTCTCCAAAAGGGGCAATACACTCAGAGAGTTTAATGAGCATTTTTTGCCTTCTTTCAAAATTAAATTGTGTTTGTTGTTGTTCTCCTTTTTGTTCTCTCTTTTTTCTGTCTGGGGTGTTCTGTGAACGACATTTTTTTTTTTTTTTTCATGTTTCATTCTTTCTTTTCCTTTAATATATTTGCTCATACCCCAAAGAGAGGTTCTTATAATTACTTCTTTTTAACATGAATGTATGGTATATGCCAAGATGACTTGCCCATAGTCTCTCTCTCTCTCTCTCTCTCTCTCTCTCTAATAGATATGCACGCATATGTGTATATATATAAAATGTTTGGTTTGGTATATCTGTAGCATCATTAAGTGGTTCTTTTTTTATCAGATGATATTACCTTATGAATTTATGCTAGTTGTACTACAAGTCAGGCTCCTACAACCTGTTGTCCTTCTCTTGTATTGCATGTTGAGCATGTGGATCTACTACTACCGTTTATTGAATGTCAAATTGCGAATGAATTTTGCTATTGTATGTTACAGCTTTAATGTTGCCTGGTACAAGAATTTGGGTCTTGAGGAAGGCATGTTGGTGTGAGTGCGGGTTTTGGGAAATGGTTTGGGTAAATCTTTTTTGGTTTGAAGGTAAACGTGTATGTGGAAAATGCTCTTGTGAGATATCATACATGTTGTGTGAACTAATCGGTTGCTGCATCACTAAAAATAAGCGCATGCCCCTGGCTTTGCTGGTAACCATGGTCAGGCATTTTGCTTGGAAAGGTGACTGGTGTGGGCTTCAATCAAATATGAATTTATAGATGTCGGCTATTCATGATATTTCATGAAGAATTTGCATTAAGAATCTCAATCATCAAATTATGTGGTTTAAGAGGAGTTTGAATATCCACTGGCATCAGATGGTAGTATTTTAAGTTGTAACCATCAGTGAGGCTGGGTTATCTCTAGTCCACTGCAGTAACTTGGAAAAACACTGGAGTTTTGAGCTTTCCTAATTTCTGGCGTTGTTTCATAGAAGACTGTGTTTGGTGGTGAGCGTTGTGGTTGTCAGTTTTTGGTTTCCTCTGGTTTCTTTAATTTGTGGGCATGCATATTATTGAATTTCGAAATAAGCGGTTCATAAGCAGATGTGTGGTTTGGCACAGTCATTATGAGACTCAATGGTTTGGTTCCGGGGCATAATTTTTCTTTTACTTGGGTGGTTAATTAGTAACTAATTTGGAATTCTACTTTTTCCGAGTTGCCATGATGGGTGTGAATGCATGGAAGTTCAGGAACTTCCATTATGTGTTACTGTCTAACTCCTGCTGAATTTTCATAGGTTTTGTTATTGTTTTTACTTTGATGGGTGGTGAAGCGATACTGAACAATGCTGCAGTTTGGATGATAGTTCTTCCCAGAGTCTCCATGCATGTATCTGTTATTTCTTAGTTGAGGGAACTACAGAAAGACGGATTATAAGATGGAATTACATTTTTTGGGTTGGACATCCTGATGTTGTCTCTGCCTGCTATCTTTCAGGAATGATTTTTTGAGCATGATATGGTTGGGTGGAGATATATTTAGTAATGTTGTTTTGAAGTAAACCTTCGGACTTTCCAATTGAACATCTTCTTGCAAGATATTTAGATGGTTTCTGGAAAGAAGCGAGCAAACTGGTAGCAGATGAAGTCATGAACTAATTTGCCATTAACATTCCAGTGAAGTTTGTTTTGCTCTGTTGGTCTTGCTGCTTCTATTGGGAGGCACATTTGGGTGGATGTTTTGAACAAACTTTCATTGGGTTTATTGTGTTTGCCATTGAATCCTATTTTGTTAGGTATCCATCCATCTTTTCTATCTGCAGGTGGCAATTACAGATGAAGTTCTCTTATATATTACTACCAAGGCACCTCATTGAGTCTTGGTTGCTCCATGGTTTTGGGTTGATTTCAGATGTTTTAAGTTAAAATTAGGTTTAAACCTAAAATAGCATACAGGATAGAATGATGCAGCTCTTGGTTTTAGGAACACAGGGTTGGTTTTGGACTTGAGGATTTTGATGAGTTCTCATATATGGTTAATTTGGGTAACTGTGGTATGTGTTGTTCATTGCTCCAGTTATATTTGACTGGTGACATGGCTTACTAGCTTGAGAAGTAACAACAAAAGCAGTTGCCGTGTGGGTTCTTACTCATCCATTCCACACTAATATGTTGTTTTTGTGCTACTCATGCCAAGGAGACACCGAATGATGGTAATTGTCTTTGCCAACTTAGTTGGAGGTTATCGACTCTTCCATGGTTATACCTTCATATAACATATGCACTTTATGCTAACTTTTTCTCTTATTTGACTGGAGTTTGCTTATCTTTGGATTCACTGGCTTTTTCAGGATATAGAATTCGTGCAGGTTCCAGTTCTCCTGTCAGGCGACGAAATCCTGATCATCGGTATAATTCTGAATTTGATCATTCAGGTGGCTTGCCACGCAGTCGTGGATTTGGCAGCGAGAGGGATCCTGGTAGGTATCGAAACCATTCCCCGCCTTATGGTCGTGGAAGGGGTGGTGGCCGGTCATTTGGTAGAGGTTTGGATGGGCCTGGATTTGGCCCTGGTCCCATCAGAAGTGAAGGTATAAGAAATAATCCAAACGTGCGTCCAAGGGAAGGAGATTGGGTTTGCCCAGATCCTTTGTAAGGCCATATCTTTTGTTTTGTATTATTGGTTTCTTTTTGTTTACATGTGATGTTTTCCCTTGCATGATTATGAAAGCATTTTTTTGGTAGGTACTGTCTTTTATCCTTAGTGCCATACAATTAACATTGTACTAGACAGTATCTAATTAGCATTCCGCCTAGAGTATTATGACTAAACAGTTAGCAAAGTTTTTTTCCCCATTTCTTTGAAGGATAGTTTTGAATACAACAATAACTAGGGAATTTTGTTTTGCCATGGATGTAGCTTTTTTTCCTGATGCATTTGTGAGTTGAAGCTTCCAGTGCTTTTCTCAAGTCTCATTCAGTCTTTTTATTACATCTCAGATGTGGAAACCTAAACTTTGCAAGGCGGGAACAGTGTAACAACTGCAACAGATATCGCGATGGACCTGGAGAGAGTCCTCGAAGAGGTTTTCCTGGGCCGCCACCTCCACATCCACCCCCTAGGCGCTTCTCTGGTCCTCCAATGGATCGTTCTCCTGGCAGGACCATGAATGGCTACAGGTCCCCTCCTCGTGGTTGGGCCAGAGATGGGCCTAGAGAGTTTGGTGGTGGGGCTCCATCACATCGCAGACATGACGGCAGGTTTCCCGATCACAACATGCGGAGAGATCGTCTGGATTATCCTGAAGATGACTACAGGGAGAGGAACAAGTTTGATAGACCAGCCCCACCAGATTGGGGTCATAGGGATCGTGGAAGGGACAGCTTCTTCAACAATGAAAGGAAAGGATACGAGAGGCGACCACCATCTCCTCCTCCTCCACCGCTGCCTCCTCGTGGCCGATGGGGACGTGATGTAAGAGCTAGGAGCCGGTCTCCTGTTAGGGGTGGACCCCCACTAAAGGACTATCGGCGGGATGTGTATATGGGACGAGGCCGAGATGATCGGCATGGCATTAGGCGAGACCGGTTTGGTGAACCATACTAGCAAGAGATGTAACTTGCAGTTGTAGGTGACAGATGATTTTGGTTGGTGTGTTCTGGGTTATTAGGCGGATGAGAGAGCAAATGAGACCACACATTTAGGACTGAATTCAGTATTTTGTCTCTGATTCTTCAACCCCTTGTGGATGGAAACTCTTGTTTCTTTTTGTTATTCTTTCTGGTCATAATTTGGTTCTGTTTTCCGTCGTAGATCATGACTACCTCCATGTGGGGTTTTTGCTCACCTCTTGTAAGATCACTGTATATTTCAAAGTGTTATCAAGTTAACGTGGGGCAAGATATTCTGAAGTGGTGAGCTACCTGCAGTGCTTTTCTGAAAACCTTTTGTAATCCTCAAAATTTTGCCACTAAAGTTACGTTCGATTGCGAGAGAAAATATATTATATCTTTAAGTGTTCGGTTGGTGAAGGGATATGATAAGTTTTCTCATTATTTATATTTATTTTAAATGAGTTATAAATGAGATTTTTTTTTGTGTCGAGTGTCTAATTTATAATAATTATTATTTTGAAATTAAATTTTAATTTTTTAAATTATATTAAAAAATGTTTTATAATAAATAGAATTATAACTTTTTTATAATCTATTTTATTAAAAAATAATTTTTATTAACACATACTTATTATTTTATTTTATGTGTTAAAAATAGGAAAATGAAAAGATAAATTAAATTACCTTTTAAAATTAATTTTGTATTTTTATTAAGAGGGATGTAACAAGCATACCCAAAATCTTAAAACATCCCTAATAGTTTAATTTAATTAAAAACCCATTCCATACAAGGAAAGAGAAAAACTTGTTTGTCTAATAGGGGCGAGAAAAGTTTATCCGCTATCTTAATACAAATTGTTGGGAGATAAGGAAAAATCAACACACTTTAATAATTTAAAAAAATATAGGAGTTAAATGTGATATGAATCATATAATGTAATTTTGGATAATTGCTCTCTTTTTTTAATTATGTCCAACCTCCAATTTTGGATATTAGTATATTACTTCATGAACCATTTTGGTAATTTAAACAAATGTTTATTGAGATGTTGTAAAACCATTTTGATTTACATGGGTATGTTTGGTTATTATAAAAGACTAAGGAATGGAAAAAAATGTTTAGAAGAAAGATGTTCTCATATTTGGCCTCATAAAAAATACGAAAGAAAATCAAATATAATTAAAATTAAATAGAAATTTATGCAGAGAAAAAATAGATGAAATGAGTTTGAAGTAGTATATAAAATAATTTATTAATTTTAAATTTATTTTTTATTTCTCTTCATTTTTTATTTTCTTCTATTTTTCTATTTTTTTCTTTGTATTTTCCTTGATATTCTTGAAGAACAAACATAGGCTTAGAAAGGAGATGAAATAAAAAAATGGTCAATTCCTACAACCTTAGATGATAATAATACTCTCATGATATTAATTAAGAAAGCAAATTCATGTCCTTAGATCATAATAAACAAATAATAATACTTCAAACGGGAAATTTTGCATTCACATTTAGGATATAAAATTAATGACATTTGGATAAGATGCATGTGTTTGGAACTTGTCCTAACAAATTTTAAATTTTAATACTATAGCAACAAAGTGTCTGTTTGGTCATGTGATTTAAAAATAGAACAGTACTTTTTAATATTTTTAATGTTATTTAGTTGTTGTTATTTGAAAACAATTTTTAAAATCAAAGTAAAATTGAGAATAATTTTTAAAGAATAAATAAAAGTTATTTTCACTAACTTTTAAAAATAGAGGAAAACACAAGCTTGTTTGATAATGTATTTCTAAAATTTATTTTTAAAAACTGTTTTTAAGTTAAAGAACAAAAAACTATTTTAAGTTAAAGAACAAAAAACTATTTTTAAAAACAAGTTATAAAAAACATCACAAAATAAAACAATTTTTAAAAATAAGTTTTAGAAAACATCATCAAATAGAGCTAAAGTTGCCAATTTTTTATTTTATCAAATATGTTAATTTCCAAATAATAATTTTTTTATCATTTATTAATGATATTATTTTTTTAATTTCATTCATTAATTTTAATGTTTTAGCTAGAGTAAATGCAAGATATTAATTAATTTAATTAAATAAAAACTTCAAAATAAAATAAAATAATGATATAAATTTCCCACCAATTTCTTTAAATGAAGTCATGCATTTGAATAATTTGGATTTTTGTTAAGGATTTTTTCAATGAAGAAGATTATTTTTTTAATTATTTAATTTGAATTTCAAGGCAAATGGCGAGGGGTAATAATAATAAATTTTCAAAATTTTCATTAATATCCGTAATCAAATCTGGTCCGTCCATTTTCACCCTTATTCCAAATGAAAAAATCCCTCGCCGTACATTTACAACCTTACCTTCGCTACCGCTAGTCAACAACTTCGAGGCCTTTTAGCGCCAATTTTATTTTATTTTTATTTTTTTAACGAAGCAAACCACAAGAACCTCCCTCCGTCTCGAGACCATTGGAGATACGTGTGCTACCAATAACAGATCACCACGTTTCAACCCAGGGTGTATTTATATATTTTCGCCGTATCTAGTGGAGAGACCACCAGGTTTCCGTGGTCTGAAGAGCGGCAGATAATAACATCTCGCACACATCCACTCACACCACTTTCGTTGCAAATACGTACTCTCGTTGATCTGACGGTCATCCGCTGACCCAAACACATTTCTATGAATTCCAGCCGGGGGATCACTTCTTTCAATATTAGACGTCGGATAAGAGTATCAGGCGAATCTCACCGTCCAATATTTACAAAATTGAATTTCAAAAGCTCGAGAGAGGGAGGAGAGACGAAGGAGGCTATTTTGCTCTCTTCTCTCATTTCCCTTCTTTGTTTTCTCTCTCTAAACCCTGTCTTTCTCTCTTCTCTCTCTTATCTCCTTGTTTGGATCGGAGTTCCATTGATTCCGGTCAAAGTGCTGCAGTTTCCGGCCACCATTTACAGGATTCCGCCGTGAATCTCGAGCTGCGGAATACTGGATTTTTTATTCAATTTATGTTATTCGGAGGTATTTGATTGGGTTTTGGATCTGAAAGTTGGTAAATTTAAGTGGATTTGTGGAATTTGTGGCGAGGAATCAGTGGATTGAGTAATCATTGGCGTGAAAATTTGGAATTAGGAGGTGTTTTATTTGATTATTGGAGAGTTTTGAATTTGAATTTGATGGAGCAAGGTGAGGGAGGGGATTTCCCTCCAAAAAAGGTTCAATCGGATACGGCTGGGACGGCGGCTGTGACGTCGGATATTCCGCCGAAGAAGCTCGCAAGGCAGCTGGATTTTACGGCTTTTGGTGGTGCATCGGTGGCGGTGGTCTTGCCAGAGCACCCGCAGTCGCAGCCTCAGGCGCAGGCGCAGGCGCAGCATCCAGTGACGATGCCGGTGCCACCCCAGACGACTCATCCTTCAGTGAGGGTTGTGTAAGTTTCTGAGATTGTCTCAGTGGCTTCATTCATGGAACTTGTATTTTGTTTCGGGTATTTGGTTTTTGAGTTTGAACTGCTCAAATTTTTTGGAAATTTGAGGGGTTTTGGTTTGAATTCTTTTTATGAATGCTACTTCTCTTTCTCTGTCCCACTCCCGCTATGACTCTAATTTGGTTTTTTTTTATTTTAAATTTTGTGGATCAATTACAATTATTTATTTCATATTTGTTGGATGTGCGTGTGGTATGAGTTCTTTCAAGATTATCCAATCATATTACAATTTTTTATCTTCCAAGTAGGCATTAGCACACCAAATTTTGTCAAACGGATCCTTGAGGCGCCTAATTAATTTTTTTTTTTTTACCTAGGCTATTAATAATATATTTGTGTTGATTGTATACTTGAATCTAAAAAGTTTTGAACTTGAGCCTCTCTTTGAGTTTGTGGATGGTGAATTGGGACCAAAAAGAAAAATTGCATTTGATTATTTGCTACGGTGAAGCAGAAAATTTGGTAAGTATGTGGAGAATTTGATTGTGTATTGCTATGAATTTTCCCTCCTTGTTCTACATTTAAAAAAAAAAAAAAAAAAAAAAAAAAAAAAACCTTCATTTCTTGAGAGGCAGTATAGCTCATATGGTTTCATCAGAGGGATCTAATCTATGTTAGGACCCTGCTGCTACTTTATCCAGCCCCAGAATAAGAAATGTCTGATCACCAAACAAAGAGTGTGTATGTGTGCATGCCATCTTATGTGTGAATGAATATTGATGGCAGTCTGATGTTGATGATATGTGCTATATTGAGATTTTGATATACTTTGTTGTTTAGATTTGGAAGTGTAAAATAAGAAATAAACTACTTTTTATTGCTTTTCTTGTTTTGTTGCTGACTAATTTTGAATTGGGTAATAGACTATGATTGTGGGCTCTGACTCTTGAATCTATGATACATTTATATATGAGGATTTTTTGCACAAACTTGAACTTTGTCCAATTCTAAGTGCTCATCCATATATATATATATATGTATGCACAATGATCTTACTTTGGGAATACTGTTTGGTGTGGAAAACTTGACATAAAAGCTCAATTATATCTATTAATTTTATTATAACACGTCTCCTTCCTTTTCAGGAAACCAGAATCCCCAAGATCGCGACCAAGACCCAATATTGATGTGAAAGATGGTACTCCAAAGAAGCAAAAACAATGCAACTGCAAACACTCTCGATGCTTGAAATTGTGAGTGTTTTACCTCTCTATATGCACCCTTATTATGAAGAAACACTTCATTAAATTGATTTTTCTTCTCCTTTTGAATTATTATGATAATATATTTTAAGTGAATTTCTGCACAAATAACTTCTCCACTATATAGATTTGGGCTGTGTGCATGGTGCTATTCTTACGTTGCACCATGCCATCTAGGCTGCTGGTGTCATTTTGTTGTAAATGTTTTGTATGAATAAAAAATAATGCATTTTAGTTTTACTCTTTTTGCCTTTTACTGACGAGAATTTCAAATTTCTTATAACTCTGAAGGTCTTATGCAGGGACCTTCTTTGGCATATCTTTATCTTGTGTGTTTTTTTGCACCATGACAACTATGTCTGTTGACAATCTACCTAAAACGTCCTCTACGAAGTATAGAATAAATTATTAACAGAACCTGAAAAAGAGATGCAAAAAAGATAAGTGGATATCTTCCATAATTATAGTGGGGAAACAGATTTGAATTTAGTTGCAGCTTCATATGTGAATATAATTGTCAACAGCGTTATAGCGAACAATAATTGTTCATTGTCTCTAGTTTTTATTTTCAATAATGAATAGTAATCATTCCTTAAGCATGATTACTTTTTGTTTTCTTTTTTGGGTATTGTACCTTAACTACTTTACACCTGGCTTGGTATATAACAGGTCACATAGGAAATTGTTGGCCTGAAGTCCTACAGAAATTAACCTAATCTCACCTAGCCTGTAATATCCCTTGCCAGGTTATGTATAGTGATTATTGTATGATACTAAAAAAACATACAAAACATATAATCTCAATCTATGTCACATGCACACTTCATATAAACATATTGGGTTCCTTGACATTCTCAGTTTTATTTCAATAATTTCTATACAAAGTATATGCAACTTAGTTCTAGTGAAAAATCTTATATTGAATATGAAGCTGATTCTGGTAATATGTTGGTCAGGTATTGTGAGTGTTTTGCATCTGGAATATATTGTGATGGGTGTAACTGTGTAAATTGTCACAATAATGTTGAAAATGAGGCTGCTAGGCGAGAAGCTGTTGAAGTTACCTTGGAGCGTAATCCAAATGCTTTCAGGCCAAAAATTGCTAGCAGTCCACATGGAGCTCGGGATAGCAGGGTATGTATATTTGCACAAACTAAAATTGGCTACTTCTCAAAGATGCTTTCGATTAAGTTTCAGCTACAAAATACTGCTATCACCTTGTATTTTTTATGTTTAACATTTGTTCAAGACGCTGAGTGCTAATTTACTAGTTTTAAAAAATTGTTGGTACAGTTTATGTTCCAGAAGGGAATTTGTGTTGACCTGTATGTAACTATTAAAAGCTTATTTTTTATATTATTTTTTGGTGGCAGATTTATCATGCAGATGCCATTCCTGATATTGATTTCTGCTGTAATTCAAATGAAAATTGGGCTAAAATCTAAGAATCAGAGTGTATGTTTTGTGATTTATCAACAGAATGCAATATTCTTCCTGTTTTGTGCATGAGGGAGCACAGTGCTTTATAATCAAGCATAGTTTCTTAGTATGGAACTATGGATTAATTTGTTATTTTGTTGAGCTTTTCATTTTTTCATTTCCATTCCACTAACACTTTTGTGCTGTATTTGTACATACTTTCAACATTTACTGAAATGTTGTAATTCCATTTCTGTATTAATGAAAGGTTTTGGTACCATCCTTTATTAATTTACCTACACTTTAACTTCCTGATCTTGCTTTTGAATGCAGAACTAATAACCATGTGCTTAATCTATCTCATCCTTTTTTATTGCTTTCCCTTACTTTGTAAGATGCTCACTGGTTAAAAAGTGGATCTGATGTCAAGACTAGTTTCATCAAAATAAAATCCTTTGCTCACTATTCTGCACTTAGCACCACTTAGAACATATTTTAGGTTGCATTGGGCATCTATTAAAGTAGCATTTTTTAAACCTCCGTAAATAGCTGCCGAAAAACAATTATTTTTTATTAAGACATTTTGATGATAGGTTTGGTTGCATTTGTGGAACAAAAGAGGTTATATTCTCTTTTTTAAATCTGGTTGAGCAGAAGTTGCCCAACATGCTTTGGTTTCTAGTTTGTTCAGGAAGTATCAATTTTGACCATGAGGACAATTGTATCCTTACATGAAAATTTAAAAATTCCTATGTATTTATGCATTGATAAACATTCTAATGTTTTGACCAACCTTAAAAAGTATTTCTGTAAAGCAGAAAACTCATAACCCTTCTAGAAATAATTGAACAAATACCAAAGAACAGTTGTTACATTTAAAGGTAGTTCTCAAATACAATTCTGTTGGTGGGTAAGAATGTGCCTGCTAGTGGTGGTTAAGCTGGTTATCATTGAATACCAATATCTGTGTTAACTTGTGCTTCCTGGCAAGTACACATGAACTGTAAGCTGTACACATCATAAAAATTCAATTCCTAACAAGGAAAAAAAAAAATCCTATCATTCTTGGGCTCTTTCGGTTGGTGATGCTTGACGAATGTGAATTGGTTACTATATTAGTGCTGCAATAATGATGTTCAAATTTCTTCAAACGGAAGAACAAGCTGAGTGAAGCACTTCTTTGAGAAATTGCTGCAGATGTGCATAATGGAGGAGTCAAAACATGAAATATTGACTGGGTTGCAAGTGGCCTGGCTGTGCCAGAGAGGGAAAGAGAGAGAGAGAGAGAGAGAAGCAAGTCAGCACCTTGAGATATATATTCTTCTGTTCAAGCACAACACACCCCTCCACCTAAAACAGATGTTGTCTTCAAAATTTTAGCCATCCATTATCCCTTGTAACTTTGATCTTTCTCTAACCGTCCGGTAAAAATGGTTTCATGCCTATCTCTGGCTAAATCAGTTTGCTTGTCTACTCTCAATTTTAATTTGTGGTAGTATGAGGGTGTGCAAGTGTGTGGGAGAGATTTTAAAGAAGTGAAAATTTGATGCTGACACTTGAAAAAGTAAGAATTCTTCCTTTTGGAATGTTTGTATTGAGTTTGCTGACTGATTTGGAACATGTAGGCTATTTATTTAGGAACAAGACATTATCAAATAATTGGATGCTTATATAGAAATTACTAATTACAAATTTATACACACAAAATCAAGTCAGCCCACAGAAAAAGTAGAAGAATTTCCAATATTCTTGGTCCAAATAGTATAGTTCTTTTGTTGATGCTTTTGGTAAAATAAAATGATGTATGGCCAATCTTATGGTATCAAACTTCTTGTCTTACTTTGAGAACTCACAACTCATTCCTCCTAAGAGTCATTTATTGCTCTGTGCAAGATGGCTTTTGATTTTTCTGTCTTTTCCATGAATCTTTATACATCATAATAAAACTATATGACACTGTTATAAAAGGACCTAGACAAAAGAGAATCCCCTGGTGTTCTCAACTAATAAATTAAATGGATACCTTACTTTAGCACATAACTGTTTCCTATTGTGTTGCTGGCTACTGTTGACTGGAATTTGGACTGCTTTGGAATAAATGTAGGAGGAGTCTGGGGAAGCTTTAGTGTTGGGAAAGCACAACAAGGGATGCCATTGCAAGAAATCAGGGTGTTTAAAAAAATACTGTGAGTGCTTCCAAGCCAACATTCTCTGCTCTGAAAATTGCAAATGCATGGACTGCAAGAACTTTGAAGGAAGTGAAGAGAGACAGGCTCTCTTCCATGGAGACCATGCCAACAGCATGGCATATATCCAGCAGGCTGCTAATGCTGCCATCACTGGAGCTATTGGATCCTCTGGCTTTGGATCTCCTCCAGTATCCAAGAAGAGAAAAGGTCAGGAATTGTTTTATGGGCCGACATCCAAGGATCCGTCTCTTCACAGGCTTGCACAATTCCAACAGGTAACTTGATTTTCACATCCTTGTTGCAAACTTGCAATATGTTTGGATGGATTGGTGTAAAATTACATATTAATTGTTATTATTGCTAACATGATTCCCTTTTACATCAGCTCAACGTGGTTTGTCATATTTTCTATTTGGATAACTAAACTGATTGTTATTAAACAATTGGCTCTGCATGGGTAGGCATGACCATGGATTTAAATTACGCAATTATCTGTGTTTTACTGCTAATTGGTATTGATTTTTGTAGTTTCAACTAAATGATTACAATCCTGATAGTAATCTTAAGTTTATATTTTCTATGTTTATCAGGCAAACCTTACCAAAGCATCTGTAACCACCTCTTCATTGTCTTCCACCCCTGTTTCTCGTGTCCCTAACAGTGCAGCATCAGGCACCTCAAAATTTACTTACAGGTACTCAATAGTTGTCTTTGCAAAATTTTTTTCTCCTACTCATTCACAGAACTAACTCGTTATTATGGTTAAAGGTCTCTCTTAGCAGACATCATTCAACCGCAGGACTTGAAGGAGCTTTGCTCTGTTCTGGTGGTAGTGTCTGAAGAAGCTGCCAGGACATTTGCAGGTATGCTTTAGTTACTGGCTTAGACTGTGTTGTACCCAAATCATGAATCCATCTTATGTGTATGAAAAATGAGTATGCATAAGGTTTGTTCATGCATGTGCATCTGCGTACAATTATAGAGTTGAATGTCTATTTTGATGTGATTATTTTATGTAATAGGGCTTACCTATAATCTAACTATAAGGTTCTGTGTGTTGTTTGCTGCATTAGTGGAGTTAATGTGATTGTTTTATTAGGGAAAGAAAAACAAAGGAATATGAAATGGGTTTTATTGTTGGATTGATTTGAACTTAACACTACCTGTCTTTAGGTATGTTGAACATTTTATGCCTTCTGAGTAACTTATGATAAGATGGAATCTCTTATGCATTCAAAACGATTGAGAATTCTTAGACAGTTTCACATTGAACATATTAAAAGGATCGTCTACAGAATGGCTCATGGGATGCTACATCATTAACATCTTCTGTTTTTCTTTTATTATATTCCGAATGTTTATGGTTAAGAGTTCTAATAGTATGTCAAGTTCAGATATCTCGTTTTACTCAAAACTCATGTACATCTCAAGTTACACATCAATTTCAAACACACTCTTTGGAATATGATGTTGGACATCATCTTTTGAAATTATGCATGTTTTGGAAGATAATTTAGATAAGAATGAAGATATTAACCAATGACAATATGCAGTTCAGAAAAGAACTCAATAAGTTAAAGACCTGTAGTTTCTAAGGCATCACAAACACAAAATTTTTCTTTTTTTCTTCTTCATGAATTAAATAATATTGTTGGAGTATAACTAATTCCACAAAGTGTGAATTTCTTACGTGGAGCGGGATTCTGTGTGGGCTTATGGTCAATTGATTGCTAAAGAGGTGTTTCTTTGAATTTAATTAACCTTGCTCCTATCTTTTACCTACATATACTTTTTTTGGGATCCACCTGATAAATTGAATTTTAGTAAACTTCATTCTTATACCCCTTAAGGCAAACAGCCATGGCTACAAATTTTGAACATGTTTTTTCAGTCCATTTTTCTACAAATTCTTGTGTTTTTGTGTGTGTTAAATGGGAAGAGGGACGCAAAGGGGATTCATCATGGCAGTACAGTATCCCCAATTTTTGTTTATTTGTTATTTAAAAATTGAAAGGGGAAGGGGAATTTTGATACTCTGGGAAACTTTTTTGGTGATGTCAGCCATTCTTATTAGTTGTGCTAATGGCAGTCTGACAGACGGGTCCATGTGAAACTGAGAGCTAAGTACAGGAGGTGTAAAGACAGTTACTGAAAGAGAGTGCATAAGTGCATCTAAGGCTAAATACAGGAGGTGTAAATGATGTTTACCTATTGATTTAAGGAAAAGCAGCATTCATCTATGCAACTATTTGAGCAGCCTCCTGTTTTAAGATTTTGTCCAGAGACAGGAATGTCTAACTAGTTTTGTCAGTCTGCCTCAAAATCTGGATTAGCTTTACAATTAGGCGTGCCATTTCTCTCCCTTGGAAGAAGTTAAATGGTATGTCAGGGAGGGATCTCCACAAACAGAAAATGTCATGGGCCACCTGGTCTCTGTCTCCCATGAAATTTTATTGTATTTCTTTGGCAGGAAAATGAGGTTCTGCACATCATCACCCTTAATTGTACATGTTTCACAATTAGGAAATCTCATGAGCATGCGGGCTTTACTTTGGCTTTCAACTGGTGTGCATTATTCTTTTAAAGCATTTCATCATTCTTGTCACCAATCTCCCTAAATTGCCTTCAACCACAATCCTATAGCAAAAGGGTCTTCCTTCAGGTCACGAAAGCCTAATAATACAAATTTTTTCCCACTGCCTAATCAACCTTTCCCAAGATCATGAAAGCCTTTGATCTGACCTTGAGAATGATCCATTGCAACATCCACATGACCTTAGCCTAAATGATTTGTCCCTCTGGATTGGTTGTGCTTTTTACTCTAGTCCTCAAGTGGAACTACAATCTAATAGTGTGTGAGCTCTTTCTTGATGCAACTGAAACTATAATCAAAACCAAATGTTAGTGGAACTTACCTAGCAACCTAAGAACTGTTTCATCAGAAAATTTTACACGGAAGTGAATCATTGTTTCCAGTTCTTATCCAGCATTAAAGAAGTCAGTCAACCTATTGTTTCTATTCACATCCCAGCAGCATGCACCTCTTTGTATTCATGCAGGATGGTATCTGTCATATTCCCCCAATAAATCTCTTAGTAAGCTTAGCAAAAAAGTTAACATGTGCCATCCTTTGATAGAATGGGATTTCTTCTAATTTTTTTGTTTTCAATGCTTCTAGACAAAAGAAATCTGGTGGAAAAGCCTGCAGAAGAACAAGTAGAAACTTCTCATGCTTCATCGACTCAAGACAGGTTACAAAGCCAGAAGGAATCTGACATTGAGAAAGCAGTGGCTGATGATTGCTCAAGTAGAAACCAGGCTGATAAACTTGGGCCTGACGATTCCAGCTCAGATGGTGGGGATGTGCCAAAAGGGAGGCCAATGTCTCCTGGAACCCTAGCATTGATGTGTGATGAACAAGATACAATGTTCATGGCAGCTGCCTCCCCTAATGTGTTAATGGGCCATAGCTGCAACACATCTTCACAATTGCCTTATGGGCAAGGTATAACAGAGGCCTATGCGGAGCAGGAAAGGATTATCTTGACTAAGTTTCGAGATTGTCTCAACAGGCTCATAACTTTTGGAGAAATTAAAGGTAAAGTTTTCTATCTCATTCTAAATTTTGGAAAATTACTTGTTGGATTGTGAATACTTGCAGCCTGGCCAAGGTTTCCCAAATTGATGACACCCCAGATTTAAAAAATTTCAATTGATTCTTTTTGTTTGATGAAAATAAACCATATGTTTTCTGCCCACTTGAAAAATGGGATCAGAACATCAAATGGATCATTTAATTTGATTGGTTGTTTAAATTGAACTCAAAAGGAAGTAGTGGTTCCCTTCCATTCTTCTGGCTATGTAGCATATGCTTCATTTCGGATGCATGGTCAGTTGTAATGGTTCCAATTTTCCGACTTTGGAGTCATGCTTCATATGAAGATGAGATGGAGATCAGATAATTAGTTAGGGTGATTCCCATTATTAATTTGTTGTATATTGTTTACGTGACTGAGTTATGTGACATTTAATGACGTCTTTGTATTACACGCTACAGAAACAAAGTGCTCCTCGCTAGCCAGAACTGAATCAGGAGGTCAAAATGAGCCATTCAGCAATGGCCCTGCTAATGCCAGAACCGATACTGGCAATCAACAGGTGCCTGTTAGCAATGGTGTTTCAAAACCTCCCTTTCCTCCGGCAACCAAGATGTCTCAGACGGTCACTGCAGCCGCCGCTTCTCCCAATAATACCCTGCTTTCAAAACCTTCAACCCACACTGAAAATGGGGATATAAATCTAAAGACCGAAAAAGAGTTGTAAAAAGATTTAGAGACAGAATTGGCCCAAGGTATGCTACTGCATCTTTGTAATACTAGGCTATTGCTTATTCCAGATTGTCTTCGATGCAGTGAAAGTATAATTTTGGGCTCCCAATTGTTAGAACTGACCAGGATTCGATCCATTTCTTACTTCACTCATTAATATATTCTTAAATTAGTTTTTCAGTCTTCAGCTACGGTTGGAGCAGAGGTTGTGTAATATGCAGAGCCTTGTAATTGCATCGAGATATTGGTAACATACCAACCGCAGAGTCACAGCTTGTAATTTATATGGTACGATTTTCTTTAATCCATTCAAGTTGCCCTAGAAACTGAGAGCAAATTTTACATTTTCTTTTTCATGGGATTTTTGTAACTTCCCTTTATTTTTTACGTTGGTTCTTGAGGTTGGAAGAAATGAAATCCACTGTTTCCTTGAACGCATGTTACCTTTTTGGTTCATTGATTCACTTTTCATTACCTTTTAGGCAAATAATTACCTCATAAGGCTCATATGAAATTCATGCCCTGATGCCTTTTTCCCTTCCTTATTTGAATTAGGATCCTAGTTTTCATTTTGTCAGGTGAGGGTCATTCCATGATTCACAATTAACCTCTCAGTTCATGAATCACCATCAGCCTTCATTTTGACATGGTGTTAGAGGTGGGTATTTGGTTCTCCAGCATGTAGTTGTGGAAAAACAAGAGAGAGAAGTTTAAGACTATTCGTAAAGACATTTTAATTATTATTATTATTATTATTATTTTTTAAGGGGAAGGAAAATGGGGCAATTTTTTTTTTTTGATGTGTCGGGTCACGAGGGTGGAGTAGGTTGATGTAAGTGGAGGCTGCATAGCCACGTATTAGGGCCGGAACAAATGGAATGAATAAATGATAAAATATCTTTTGAAAAGGCCAGCTTGCCGTACACTTGTCATCGAAACGTGGTTTATAATTGAATAGATTCCAGAATTGATGGGTAGAAACAGGGATGTTAAACAAGTATTTCAACCAAGTCGGCATATCTAAATCTACTCTACGCTAGCTTTTCTGCCTATTAAACTAAACACAAACTACTAAAAAAGTGTAGAGTAGATGCATGCTTACGTGTGAATGTATACGTATGTTTACAGGTTCTTAGGTGGCACTTGGCCTTAATATTTTCCTTTCCGAACAATTTTGAATGTTTATATATATATATATTTCTTACTTTTAAAAAGAAAAAATAGAAAATGATAGTAAATTCCTTTATAAAATACATGAATTCTTTCTTTCTTTAAAACTTAGTTTAAAAGATAATAATTAAAAAAAAATTAAATTGTAAAATAATTTTTAATAATATAAGGTATGTTTAAATCAATATATTTTGTATAAAATTTATTAGTATTTTCTATTTTTTAAAAATAGGAAACTGAACAAATGAATACTTAATCGGTTTGGCTAATAATAGAACATTTATATGGAAAGTGTGATAAAATTTTAAAATGAGGTGATAAAATTTCTTTTGAAACCTCAATTTTATTAATAATAATAATAATAATAATACCGTTATTTTTTCAAAGTAAATCTTTATGAGTTTGTGTATTTTACATAAAAACTAATACTCTTTTCTTTTTTAAAAATAGAAATACATCCAAATACTTATAGTATATTCGGAAATACTTCACTTTTTTTTTTTCATTTTTAATTTAGTTAGAATTTTTAATATAAAAGTAGAACATCTTGAACAAAAAGTATAAATTTATGTTATACTTTTACAAAAATTAAAAATTGAGGTTGTATTTTTTTTTTTAACCAATTTTTAAACCTGTTGGAAAAATTTTGTTATATTTTTAAGACTCATTTTAAAGAAAATTTAAATTTTGACATCATAATTTTTTTTTATATATATTTCAAAAATCTTTAAGCAATTTTTAAACCATTTACCTTTTCAATTTTAAAGTCTTTAAAAATTCTTGTTCGACTGGCCACTTAAGTTATGAATTATTTTAGATTAGTTACTTTGACATAATATAACAAAATTTTGTATAGTCGATTACCTAGCAGGAAAGATTGATAGAGAACATGAATTTATTATGTTGTATTGGAGAAGCATAGGACCTGTTTGTTAAGTGTTCTCAAAAGTAGCTTTTTTATTTTTGAGAATGAAAATACAGAAGAACATGTTTAAGAATAAGAAAATAGAATAAAGTGTTTTTTTAGAAAAAATTACTGAATAAGGTGGGTTGGGGTGAAAATGATCCAAAAGGGTTACTTAATGTTATAATTTCTCAAAAGGATCGATTTTTTTTTTTTTTTTTTTTTATCTAACTTGTTTATTTTTTACTCACAATTTTAAAATTAAAATAAAATTTATTAAAAAAGAAATAAGGAATAAAAAAGAGACAAAAAAAATAAAAAAATGATTGTGCACTTTGGTTAGCAATGTCCTCTCTACCAAAGGCTTCCATTTCTAGTCGTCATCCGGTTGTGTCAATTGTCGTCGTTGTATCCTTGACATCATTTTGGAAACTGTAGTTGTCATTGTATGTCAAATATTTTCTTGTAATTTATTTATTTATTTTTGAGAAATGTTATTTTCTTTTATTTCATTTTCTATAATTCTTTCCCACTTATTTCAATTTCCAAAGAATTGGGAATTGGAGGGAGTTTGTATATGCATTTGTTGTAAAATTAATAGTTTTGAACATAGAAGATCTTTCAGTCCCATCAATCACATTACTTTCTTTGCTTTTTGGCCTTTACATATGATTTCCATCAATTTTTTTCTCCTTGTTTGGCTGTTAAGAAAACAAAAGAAATTAAATGTTGGGTTTCATGGTTTGTGTTAGAATGGTTTTCATAAAATAAAATAGACTAACCTCAACTAATCCATGTAATCTAACTAAGTCCCTGTTCAGCTAGTTCTAGTTTTTGTTCTTTTTATTTTCTTAAATATTCTTAGAAACCAAATGAAGC